>NC_056529.1:3526066-3548989 GCF_019175285.1 Sceloporus undulatus | reverse complement strand
AGCATTATGAGCCACGGCGGCGTCAAACTGGATGGGTTTTGCAAATGTGGATGCGGCCCCTGAAACTTGAAGGCGCACGACGACAACGACGACAAAGGCACCAGCGCTCTTTGAGGGGAGAGAAGGCTCAAGGCGTTGTGATACTACAAATCCCAGCATGGAATGCTGGGAATTGTAGTCGGTTGTAGAACCAGTCTGGGATGCTGGGGGATTATTATGGAATGCTGGTAATTGTAGTTTGTTGTGTTATGGGATGCTGGTTTGTGGCCCCAGTCTGGGATGCTGGGAATTGTAGTCTGTTGTTTTATGGGATGCTAGTTCCGGCCCCAGTCTGGGATGCTGGGAACTGCAGTTAATGGGATGATGCTGGGAATTGTTGCTTGTTGCGCTATGACAGAACTTGGCTGTGGCGCCAGTCTGGAACGCCCTGTAATCTGTCACCTGGGCCCACAACAAACTCCAACTCCCAGAATTCCATAGCCTTGTGGTAGACAAAGAGTGAAAGCGGTGCCAAACCGGGTTGTTCTTCCAGTGTGGACGCAGCCTTCCTTCCCTTCCCTTCCCTCTCTCTCCTCTTACGCCAAGTCTGTGTTTTCGATGATGAACTTGACGTTCTCGTCGCTGAGCTCCGTGATGCGGACCGTGGGCTGGTTGGCGTAAGGCATGGCCGCCGAGGAACAGAGGAGGACAACCGGGGACCCGAGCCTCTTCCTCCTCCTCCTCCGTCTTCTTCCCAGGCGCGGCCTAGTAGGCCCAAACTGAAGCCGGCCCCTTTCCTCGCTCGCTCGCCCCCCAGCGGCCCGCCAAGGCCCGGTCCAATATGTGTATATGTCCCACTGCAGAAATAATCCAGTCTGACACCGTTTTCACTGCCCTGGCTCAGTGTTGAAGACATTTATTATTATTATCGTTATTATTATTATTTGGGGGGCTTTGGAGTCGGCGAGAGGAGCATGCGGCCTACTCATGTCTCCATGGCAACGAAGCCTGACTAGCAGTAACGACGGCGAGTTGCTGTTTATGTTTTTCACTCTGGCAACCTTACATGGCGCCCTTTTCGTCTATTTCTTTATTTATTTCATGCATATGAACACTTAGAAGAACCACATTTGATGAAGGAGGAGCTCCATCTCCCTCCTCGTCCTTAACAGTTTGGGGGAAAGTTATTTAGCAGAGGAATGCGGCCTCCTCTTGTCTCCATAGCAACGAAGCCTGGCTAGCGGTAACCGCGGAAAGGCGAGGGAGACAGTTCCACTTCTGCGCATGCGCGAACCTGGCGTCAACGTTCTCTTCACAGTTTCGCAGACGCGCATGCGCAGCCGCGGGTGTTGCTGGGAGAAGAAGCCGGCGGCTGTGGGCCAATCAGAGCGTGCGGCGGGGAGCGGAGCTCCGTGACGTCAGAGCGCCCGGCTGCTGGCGGCGAAAAGAAGCAGAAAGAAGGTAGGAATGAGGCCGAACTGAGCCGAAGACACACTGCAGAAATAATCCAGTTTGAGACCGCTTTAACTGCCCTGGCTCAGTGCGAGGGAATCATGGGAACTGTAGTTCTCTGAGACATTGAGCCAAGAACTCAGGGACCATAATAAACTACAGTTCCCAGAATCCTCTAGCATTGAACCAGGGCAGTTAAAGCGGTCTCAAACTGGGTTATGTCTGCAGTGTGTTTTGATTAATGCCATGGCTCCCTGCTGTGGAATCCTGGGATTTGTAGTTTGGAGAGCTGTTCCAGCTGGGGCCTTAGTTACACTCATTGATTCTGATTAATGATTCTGGTTCTGATTAATTGCGTCTGACTGCCTTCAGACCCAAAGGGGAATGCTGTCCCTTTGCAGTCAGTGAAGTAAGATTTAACTGTCAACCCGCAGTTGCTATGGAATCCTGGGATTTGTAGTTTGATCATCTGTACAGTTTTGGGTCTTATTTACACTGCAGAAATAACGCCGTTTGACACCCCTTCAAATGCCATGGCTCCTTGCTGTGGAATCCTGGGATTTGTAATTCGACAGACTGTTCAACTTGGGTCTTATTTACACCACACAATTAATACCATTAAAATGCTGCCATACTGTTCATTTTGGGGCTAACCTTCGCTGCAGGATTAATGCCGCTTGATACAGCTTTAAATGCCATACCTCTGGATCCTACAGAAACCTGGGGCTTGTCGTTTGCTGTGGCGCCAGGAAAGGCTGAGTGTCTCACAGAACTACAACAAATCCCAGGATTCCATAGCATGGAGCTGCGGCAGTTAAAGCATTGTCAAACCGCTTTATTTCTATAGCCTTCCCAGCCAGAGGTGGCCTAATTCTGAACACTAGCTTGGGACAAAAGGTGCAAATGGTATATATGCCTATGGGAAGTCATTTCCATTCTATGCTGTTTTGGCCTCACCTGAAATAACGCTGAGTCCAGTTCTGGGCTCCACAATTCAAAAGGGATGTTGAGGCGCTGGAGCCATGTGTCCACAAGAGACTGACCAAAATAGTGATGGTCCTGGAAACCATGAAGCCCTATGAGGAGAGACTTAGGGAGCTGGGGATGTTTAGCCTGGAGAAGAGATGGTTAAGAGGGGACATGATAGCCCTGTTTAAGTCTTTGAAGGGGTATCACATTCAGGATGGAGCAAGGTGCACCATTCAGACCCCATTAATACACAGACATCCTCCCCCCCCTTTGAGGCTTATATATAATCCAGAGCTATTCTTTCTTGGATGGCAGTGCTCCCCAAACCTTTTTGGACCACTGACCCCTTTCCTTTTGGGTGACAACCCTAGCAACCCCATATTTCTTAATGTTAGGCCTACTGTTCTATGGTACATTCAAAGCAACCAATCTCAGTCTCTGCTTTCTTTGCCACCTGCTCACCCTGCAAGCAGCAACCAAGTAGCTGGCTGAGAAGTGACCGAGAAGCCTTTCACCATACCACCGAAGTGTCACTCGGTGGTATGGGGTGACGCCATAAGTTGGGTGACACCACAACCACCAGCCTAGCCATGCCACTCACTGTTCCTCCCTAAATGTCTTTGAGTGTAGCATTGATATACCTTGTAAGGCAGAGGAGCTCAGCAGAAGGGAAGGTGTGGCAGACAAGGGCTTTCCTTTCTCTGCCCACT
The DNA here is from genome assembly GCF_019175285.1 of Sceloporus undulatus. NCBI lineage: Eukaryota > Metazoa > Chordata > Lepidosauria > Squamata > Phrynosomatidae > Sceloporus > Sceloporus undulatus. Next base: position 3,545,879 of record NC_056529.1, on the reverse strand, counting down.
GAGCTTCAAACAACCCTCTGGAAGCAGGAGATAGGGCTGGACTTCTATTTCCTCTCTTCTTCTGGTATGGCCTGGCCCCATCCGTGAGAGAGGGAGAAGTACGAGGGAGAACCAGGGAGTGAGTGAGTTTGAGGGAGGCTGCTCTCTACCATTGACGCAAGAGCATCCAGCTTTGGGAGAGGAGTGCAGGAGGAATCTGTTCCTGCATTGGTTGGACTGGATGGCCCTTGGGGTCTCTTCCAACTCTATGATTCTATGATCTGTGATCCAGGGATTCCTCCTCTTCAACTACCAAAGCAGAAGGCTATTGCATCTGTTCTGCTTCGGAAGCTGGACACTGCTGTCTCCCATTGACACACCAGCCAACCGCTTTGGGAATAGGAGGAGGAATCCCTGCTCCTGTAGCTGGAGGCTGCTGTCTCCCATTCTACCCACAGCCTTCTGTTTTAGAAGTAAAGAGGAGGAAGGATCCCTGGATTCCTCCTGCTCTCCTACTCACGAAGCTGGTCTGTTGTGTGAATGGGAGACAGAAGCCTCCAGCTCCAGGAGTTAAGAGGACGAAAACATTGCTTAGGGGGTGCTTATGCCACAACTATTGCCATATAGGGAATTATTAAGGTGTAACGGTACAAAATTATTACTAATGATTCTGTCTAGTCTGGAAGAGAATCTGGTGTGTGTGTGTTCAGGGGGCTCTGGACGGGGGAAAGGCAGCGATTTGCATGTTGTATGTTGCTTTGCCATTCCAAAGTGGCTTGTCTTTGCCGCCATTTGCACCTTCTCACTCTGATCCTCACAGACACTTTTGCACAGATGGGAAGTTTCAACCAGGAATTTCTGTGCCCTAGTTACTGAAACGAATAATTTCTTTTGCAGTGTTATGCTGCGACGCTCAAGGGATGTGTTTGTGTGCGTGTGTGTGCCAAATCTTGCACTATTAATTGGAATGCTTTTAGCACTCTTTGTAGAGCAGGGCATGCATGAACTCTCCTGGAGTGCTAGGAGTAATTCTACTTCTAAGTACAGTAATAAAAGCAGAGTATTCAAGCAGATGGGAATGCAGCCATCCTAAGATGTGATGAATTGAAAAGCATTGAGCATCACCTAGGATCTTTCTCCTTGCCCCTGCCTGTGTGTGGGCTTGCATTCAAATAACACAAGGTTGTTTCCTTTACCGCTTGGGATTGTTTGCATTGCAAATGTGCATTGACCATTGGCAATATACCTCTTTTATCGGATAAACCTGCATTGCAGGGCTAGGGCTACTGTAACTGATAGGATCAATATGAATTCTCAGTTGTCTGGTTACTGCCTTGTTCTTTTTTCCTACTTGGTTATTTCAAAGGAGGTGGTCTTGGAAGCAATCTACTGGTATGACTAGTCTTCACTTTTTGCGTTGCTGCCTATTCAGCTGGGCAAGAACTTACTGTTTCATATACAAACGTGCCAGGAATGGCTCCTACTCAAGATTGTTCAAATGAATGGAATGGAGACAAGAGCACAGCTCAACCTTTCATCTCTTTCTTGTGTCTGCAGCGTCTTTTTGTGTGGGTGCAGTGCAAATTACAAACACTCGGGCGTGATTTCCACTTCCCTCCTGAAATCTGCCAATATGGGTGGGGCAAGAGGAGATGATAGGGCATGAATAGCTTTGTTATTGGAAAAAGAGAGAATATTGCCTATGAAAATGTGGCACTTTGAAGTAAAACATATGCACATGTTTGCACACGCATACAATTCTTTACCACACGTTCAGAGAAGAGCTAACAAGGGGAGCTTAGTGGAAGTGTCGCCTTCAGCCCACAGGAGGGAAGTTGGTAGTTGTAAAGTACCTGAATTTAAAAATGCGTACATATATGTGCCAACAGAAGAGGTGAGAGAATTTCCTATCTGAGCCTGTTCCAGGATATATTTTTTGTGGGTTTTTCGGACTCTTTGGCCATGTTCTAGAAGAGTTTATTTCTGACGTTTCGCCAGCATCTGTGGTTGGCATCTTCAGAGAAGATGGTGGCGAAACGTCAGGAATAAACTCTTCTAGAACATGGCCACAGAGCCCAAAAAACCCACAAAAAACCATGGATGTTGGTCATGAAAGCCTTCCAACTCACATTGTTCCAGGATAACTGATCCATTTGTTCTAGGATAACTCATCAACGGTGACAACATCCTTAATCTGGAGTGAGTGCAAGAAGGTCAGAAGAGGAGTGATGGCACATATAGCAGAATATGTTCTGTGGTGTAATGGACAAATCCTTTTATCGGGCACGCCGCTTGTTGCTAAAAGGATGCAAGAGCCATTGTGAACACTACTTGAACTGTTATATTGGGTCAGATGCCTCTGATGTACCCCACCCTGTGATATTTTGATATAGAAAACAGAGGATAAATATTTAAATAAATTAATATTGCTTCGCCTCTGATCTGATGGAGCCAATTAGATCCCATATTCCCTTACCCTCACTGATACTTTTCATGCAGCAGCTTAGGCTGAAATACTAATCAATGGGTGTGATCAATGGCAAACAATGGCTGGCTATTTTTTCAATGTTCTTCTCCAACCGTTTACAGACACGTTCAAATAGAAGAGTTTGTTTTTGAGTAGAGACAGTGGCTTAATGCGACAGTAATTACTGATGGATCATCAATCTTGTTTTTACGCAGCACTCTTGCTTTGCTCTTCCATTGGGACTCGAGGAAGTTAGTTCAATTCCTCTCTCTGCACCATCTGTCTCCAGCTGTCAGCTGTTGCTCTTTCCCCAACCAGATGGGAAGATCCTGGCATTCTGCGGCTTGTGCCTGCGCTTGTCCTTCCTGAACTGAACAAGCTACATTAGGAGTGGCTGCAGTCTCAAGAATGCAGTAAACCATGTAAGATGACAACAATGAATCCTGCCCTTTGCAGGTAGAGGTTTTATTGGCGATTCGAAGGAAGCCGTTTCTGTGCTAAACGTGTGTGTTGTCAGTAATGGACTGGATGAGAGCAAACAATCTGAAACCGGACAAGGCAGAGGTGCTCCTGGTCAGCTGGAGGGCAGATCAGGTGTTAGCCTTTCCTGGATGGAGTTATATTTTATCTGGAGATGAAGGTCCTAGACCTGGATCTCACCCTGGATACTACGCTTTCAGGAGCAACCAGGAGTGTATTTGCACAGTTGAATCTAGAGCACCAGTTGCGCCTATTCCTGCAGATGTCAGATTTGGCTACAGTGATATGTGCCTTGATTACATACATCCCATTTGGGTTGCTGTGAGCCTGCCTTTGGAAACTGTTTGGAAAATGCTGGCGGTCCAAAATGCTGCAGCCATACTGCTAAATTGAGCTGCTTGCATAGGCTTAGACTTGGGTCTTTCTATGCTGCTACTGGCACTTAGTTCTGTAGACAGACCAGGGATGTAGCCCGGGGGGGGGGGTTTTGGGGGGCGGCCCCCCCCCCCTTCCAATAGAAAAATGAATGGTGTCTGCCGCATCCAAGGCCCCATTATAATGGTGGCACTTAGTCTGGACCCCCCCCCTTCCTAAAATCACTGGCTACGTCCCTGGACAGACTGTGTGCGCTAGAGGGTCAGGGTCTGATAGGGATAGATGTTTTTCACTTATTTATTTATATAGGTCTGTTACAGACTGCCAAAATAAAGCGGCTTTGGGTCTCTTTGGAGGTATGCTGTTTAAGTGATGCATGCATCCTAAGAATCCGGAAGCTGCACCAAAGCTGCCCTCCAGTGCTTAGGAATGGAGTGTGGCTTTGGTGCAACCTCCGGACTCTTAGGACCCATGCTTCATTTAAATAGCATACCTCCAAAAAGACCCGAAGCAGCTTTATTTTGGCAGTCTGTAACAAGCCATAGTGTCACAACTGTGTTTGACAAGAAAAAGAAAAGGCAGTTCCCTGCCCTCAGGTTGACAATCTAAAGGCTTGACCCACAAGGAAAGGGGATGGCAATGTATGAGGGGATTGTGTCCAGCAGATACTGCCTCTTTTTCTCTGAGGCCAAGGTAGTGGCAGTTGGGATGGAGGGAGGGCCTTTCATCTACTTCTGAACCTGGGCATGATGGAACTGTGCCTGCTAATTCTTTCTTCTTTAGCCCTGTCTGCTCTTCAGAAAGAGGCTGGACAGCTACCTGCTGTGGATGCTCTAGCTAGAGATCCTAGATTGAGCAGGGTGCTTGACCTGATGGCCCATAAGGCCCCTTCCAACTCCATGATTCTGTGAATGCAAGAATTTGCATTCCAAGAGCATCTTTATCCCCGGAATAAATGAAGGGCCAGGTGTAGGTAAATGGCCTTTTCCTTGAAGTGTTTTCAGGGATCCTCCCTGAGGTTTGTGGGCTTCATTGGCTGATTTACCTTCACTTCTCTATGTGCCACAAATGAACAAACGAACGAGCAAACAAGGGAATGCATCAGTGGAAGCTGCTATCAAAGCATGCTTTGCCTTCAGTGTGCCTCTTGGCTTTGTCAGTGAAGGTCGCTGTAGCGTGCCTGCCACCACCTTTTCCAACAAGGTAGTTAATGAAAAAGAGAAACGCACTGGATCACAGCACAGCCTGGGCTGTTCTTGCAGCCAGCGCCAGACGCACTGCTGCTCCTTGTGCCAGAAGAGTCAGGAGCAGCCTTAACTGAGTGGGAGGGCAACTGCTTTGGTCACTGTCAGCCAGCAGAGGCTGTTTCTGGCAGCAGCGTACAATCCTTCCCTGCCAAAGGGGAAAAGCCGCTTGCAAGGCAATGCTGAGGCGACATCCTCTGCTGCATTGCAGGGCATGAAATTGCCTTTTTGCCATGGCTTTGCACTCCCTGTCTCCCCCTCCCCACTGTTTCCGAATCCATTGCCTGCTTTGTTTCTTGGCGTCTGGATGTCAGTTTGTCATTTATACTTCTTAAGAGCACACCGGGACTTGCCTTGACTGGGGATACTCACATGGTCTCCATTGTCTGGAGCCAGCCTGATTGTTACCCCCTCATTGTGTTGCCAGGTTATGTGTTGGGAAACGCTTTGTGTATTCCAAGGACAGCCCCAAGATTTGGTTGTGCATTCTGTACCCCCTTTTAAGAGCCATGCCGTTGAAACTTAGGGCTACCCAGGGAAGATTCTTGCATATTTTCAGCCTTGCCCCTTTGTCTTCCAACTCTATGAGTCTGTGATTTATATATTTCTACAGGGCAAGCAAGTGCACAGAGCTGATTATGGAAAGCCAAGCCATGGGGTGACATTCATCCATTATTATTTTATTATGTAGCCTAGTTTTCCTTCATGTGTCTGAAGACTGTGCATCACAGTGGACAAAGTATACTCTATGGGAAGCATGAAGCCCATATCTGATTTTTGCACTCCAGTTTTCCAGTTCTCTGATTCCACACTTCCAGGGTGGTTTTCTGCTCTCAGAAATCTCAAGGACAGGTGGTTTTGGAAACCATTGTAACCGGCCAAAATTAAAGGTGCAAGTGGACTTCCAGTTCCTTCTTGTTATTATTTCCTTTCCTTTGCTTGTTTTGGGGTCCTTTTGCAGCTAACAGATGCTCTGAAGTTGCTCACCCTGGCATACCTGGTATTTCCTTGCTTTATTCTCGAAACCTTCCTATGAAATAAGCCAGTCTGAGAAAGAACGGCTGGCCCAAGGTCATAAGATGAGCTTCATGACCAAGTAGAAGACTTGAACCAAAATCATCTCACTGCAAGTCCAGCACTCCAACCAGTACATGCAAACTGGTGCATTAACTAATGGGACAAGATTATTGGGGTTGCTTTCTACCCAGGCTGACCCAAGACACTGAAGTCTGCTCTCGCTTTTACAACTGTTCCTTAGTCATATATGAGTTTGGAATAGTTATTTTCATACTTGTATCTAGTTATCGGTTGGTCTGAATTTCCAGTTCTTACCCAATAGTGAGTAGGGGACTGGTGGATGGGCTGGATCAGAAGTCTTGGAAATTAGTCAAAAAGCCTGGATGGCCAAACAACACACACTGCCAAACCTCCCTTTACAAGAGAAATAAGCTACCCCAGGCTGATCAATGCAAACAGAAGGAAGAAGTAAGAATACTGAGTGGAGTTGGCATGTTGAAAATCATAGCTTTCTGCTTTCTGGCCTTTTAAGCACTTAACAGATTGCAGCCTGTTTTGGCATAACTTCTTCCTCCCCAAGAGTCCTTTGAAATGACTCCTACGCGGGAATACATGTGAAAAGTGTTAATGTCGGAATCAAAGTCCCTTGTGGGTTTTCTGGAAGATAACCATGAGTGGGATATTAGATTTCTGCCAGCTCTTGCTTGTAAGTCTTTTGCTCAAAAATCCATCAGGATTTTCAAATGTAGCTCTGAGCCAGCTTTGAGGTGGGCTTTGAAATCTGCAGGATGAGAAATAATTTTCGAAGATCTGTTTTCTTAATACTGTATTTTAATTGTTTTTGTTGGTGAGCCACCTTGAAGCTGCTTGCCAGTTGAATAAAATAAATACAGGTGTGCCTCAGTCACCAAAGCGGATGTGTTCCTGGTCATTCCCTCTTTAACAGAACATTTGGTACTGGAGGCCGAAATAACATGGAAAGACTAGGGATAAGTTACTGCACCACAAAAAAAAGCATGTTTAAGCAAGCTTTTAATTCAGAACTAACAATATGCACATGTGAAATGAAACCATCTGTGAACAGACGGCATGGTGAGATACTATTCCCATCATCAGGCTTGCTGGGCTGATGGGAAATGGAGTAACATAGCAGCAGGTTCTTCAGCCCTGTAAAAAGGCATCCAAATGTTGTTGTTAATGCTGACTTAACTGTACCTTTCATGCTTCTTGAGAGAGCCTGTCTCCTTTCTCCCCTTAGGATTTCCCCATAGCACCCAGCCTTGCAAATGGATGGAGAAGGATTTGGTGAGCTCCTGCAGCAGGCAGAGCAGCTTGCAGCTGAGACAGAGGGCATTGCTGAGCTTCCTCACGTCGAACGTAATCTCCAAGAGATCCAACAGGCGGGAGAGCGGCTTCGCTCCCGGACACTAACCCGCACATCACAGGAGACTGCAGATGTAAAAGCGTAGGTTTCTGAAACTCTCTCTTTTGGAGTTAAATGCTTGAATTTAAATGAAGCCAGTATAATGAAAAGTACTGTAGTCTGGCTACTTGATCACTTAGACAGGACATTGTCCACATGCGCACACACACATATCCAGTCTTATTCCAACTGAGATTTCACATAGGCTGTGAGGCAGCTTGAACCGCTTTGCTTAGCAAATTTGAATGAAACACCTGGCATTTTTTTTTTGAAGTACAAAAATCACTATGTATGCATCCCTTCTTAAAGTGTCTATTATCCCATCTGACTCCTTTTCTTTCTTTCTTTTAGATCGGTACTTCTTGGGTCGAGAGGGCTTGACATCTCCCACATTTCTCAACGGTTGGAGAGCCTTAGTGCTGTGACAACATTTGAGCCTCTAGAGCCTGTGAAGGACACAGATATACAGGCAAGGGTCTAAGAATCTGTAAAAATGACAATATTCACACATTACAAAGTGAATACTGAGAGATATTGTCACAATTTCGCAGGAGTTAGTGTTTGCTGTCTCATGGGAAAAGCAGTTCTGCAGAGAGGCTGCTTCCCCACAAAATAGGTGGAATGGTTTTTTTCGTAGTTAAGAAACAGTAACATTATTTATTAATATATTATTTTGTATTCAATTAAATGTTAAATCTGACTGATGGGGCATTTGGGGTAACATTAACTTGTGAACAGTTCAGTAGCACAATGGAAGGTTAGTTAAATATGAATATTTCCTCTGAAGCTACATCCCGGTAATGCCTTCTGTAAAGAAAGGGTTGAAAAGGTTAAAATGAAATGGGAAAAGTATGGCCTTCAAGCACCTGACCAATCTGAAAAGTGGCCCCAAATCCTGCAATAGTTGCCCACCCTTGCAAAAAGACTTTAAAAATGCTAAAACGTGGTAATAAAAAGTTAAAACACAGTTAAGCAGGTTTAGCATATTAAAACACCATTACATTTTTAGAAGTGTAAAATAAAGCATATGTCTTGATAGGCTCACTAGTCCTGTTTGGCTCAAGAGTTCAGCCCCTTTGCCTTCTTCTGTTAACCAGGGGAGGTGTTTTCTGTCTTGGAACCTCTGTTTTTAACCATACCTTTTAGTACTGATTTGGGAAGAGGCAAGCTAAATTGCGTCTCAGTTAATTATGTGAATTATTTAACAGTAATAAAGCTTAGATGGCTGATACAAAAAGAGGAAATGTTTCCCATTAGAGTGCTTGGCTGGGAATCTTATAATAGATTCCTGTTACTTGAGAGTAAGTTGATTTTTCCCCCCTGGTCTGGGAGACATGGATTCAGAAAGCTGGAGGGGATGTCAGACGTCTCCAGTACAGGAGATCTCTCACACCATCCCTTCTGCTTCTTAACTCAATTTTGAAAACATAAAAAATCCCTGGTTACAATTACATCTCAAAAAATTCCTTGTAAGCCAGAACCCAGCAATAGCTGATCAGTTTGTATGGACTTCTCAGTAAGGCATCAATTCAATGATCTTCTCACTTGAGTTTCTAGTATATAGTCTCTGAATATGGAGGCTCCATTTCATTACTTTGAATAATGTGTGTTGACAGATCCTCCATGTTATCTGGCCTTGTTTTAATGTTAACTACACCTTATGGTAGTGAATTCTACAAGTCGGATGTATGTGATCAAGGAAATTGATTTTTGATCAGTCTTGAGCCTTTTGTTGTTGTTTTGTGCCTTCAAGTTGTTTCTGAGTTATGGCGACCCTAAAGCGAACCTGTCACAAGGCTTTCTTGGTAAGTTTCTTCAGAGGGGTTTTGCCATTGCCATTCTCTGAGGCTGAGAGATATTTACTAAAATGCTGAATAGTCTCCCCCTCCGGCTGCTTGTAAAAAGAGTCAAACCTTGGAGTTGTGCAGAATGCTGAAATCATTGCATTTGGTGGATCTGCATTACTTCAACTGAAAATAATTCCACTTGAGAGGGTTATTTCTCTTTTCTAGTTCTTTGTGGGGTTCTTTCCCACCTTCTCTCCCATTTCTTTCCACATGGCCAAAAATGTTTTTTTCTGGAACCTAGAGCAGGTGTGGATTGAATAATCTTTTGTGATGCAGGCAAGCCTTTAAAATTTACCTTTCCAAATCGTCATACTTCTGATGATGCAGAGAGAGCTATGCATCCCCTAGGGATATTTTAGACCTTTTTCTTTTTAAAGTCTTGCTAAACAAAAATGGAGGAGATAGCAAATAGCTGGAGATTAGTGATCTGTCTTTTGCTAACGGAGGAGTTAGAGAGCTTCTTGCTCAGCCTTTTTTCCCTTCCTGCCTTCTCTGGAGTCTACTGTATTAATGGAGAAGGATGCAGTTCTGCAATAATTAGGGAGGAAGGGAAAATCCTGCTGGGGTTAGCGACATGTTGTTTTCATAGCCTTTCCATAGTAACCAATTTCCGTTTGCCACGAGTCTCATGCAGGAGCTAAGAGAGCACATTAAGAATTTCTGGCCTCTCTACCCCTGAGGCTCATGACCAAAAATAGCACTTTTGAGCCATTTTCTGTTTTGTTAAATGGGTGCAAGCTATTTGGAGCATCTGAAAAGACTGGTGTCAGTGATTAGAGAATAGCTTTGTTCAAGCGTACAAAACAAGGTTAAAACAACTTGTGAGTGAGGTGGCGTGCTAAGCCAACACCTCTCCCTCCTTGGATCACTGGCAAGGGGTGGTTCTGAAGAGGAGAGCCAGGACTCACATTCTCTAAGGTCCTAGTTTACATGGAGATTGTACACATTTTGAAGAGGATCTCCTTTCAGAACCATCCCATTTCACGTAGTTACAGGGAACCCTGTAGGCTGCAAAGCTAGCTTGATTCCTTTTGGCATGCCTGTAAGATAGCCCCTTGTCTTGTGGTGACAGGCCTAATGGCTGATTCATCTGTTGACTCAGCCCATGCCTTACCATCAGTTGAAAGCTCAGAGGGATGCTGCTGCCAGCCCTAACTACTCCCAACTGAATCTAAAGCAGGGATGGGCAAATGTGTAGGAGCTTGGAGGTCAGGTTTCCACTCAGGGCCATACCTGCTCTGTGCCAAAATACCTCAATTTCCCTCTGTTTTTCATCTAAAAGGGCAACCATTAGTGATGTCATGTCACTTGCTGTCACCATTTTAGAAGCAAAATAGAAGGAAACAGGTAGGTCAGTGCATTGGGGAGATTTGGGATCAGGGGGAGATCTTTTTGTTTGTTACCCTGCATCTGGGGTGGCATAGATTTTCAGGTGCAAATCATCTGAAGATCCCACCAATTTTTAAAATAAAAATAAAATGTATGGGGTTCTTGGTGCTTTGGGAGATTGATGGAAGATTTTAGTGGTTGCAAAGGTGGGATCCATAATCGGGGCTCCGAAACCTGCCCTCGGCTTATACATGAGGCCGATGTATAGTCGAGTATATACAGTACTTTGTTTCTTTTCCTAAAATTCCAAGATTAACTAGTCTGATGTTGTTATTTGTTTGTTTGTTTAGATTATTTATATCCCGCTCATCAGCCTCAAAGGCTCTCAGAGTGGCTGACAGATTGTTAATTTGCTCTCAGGCTCACAATCTAAAAAGACATGACACAAAAAGAGAAGGGAATGGAAATGGGGAAGGGATCACGTCCTGTAGATACTGCAAGTTCTTTTATCCCTTCAAGACTGAGACCGATAATCCATTCCTGGTTATTCCAAACTTTCTTCAGTTATATGGCTTCAGGTGGGAGGAAAGTTATTATGAATTTGGTCTTGTTAAAGCCTTAGGAGTCAGAAATGCTTGCTGACCTACTGCAGATCAACCAAAGATCTACCAACAGATTCAGATCTATCTTCTGTCCACTACGCGTGAAGTCAGGATTTTGTATTATGCCCAGAGGCAGCCTCAGTGTGTGGTACAACGTGTTTACAAAACCAAAACTTCACATTTTGCTTCATGTATGCTTTTAAAATACTTGAGATACACACCTCAGCATTGCAATGTGGCAGACACAGGCCAAGGAAAAGAGAACCTAGCTGCTGTTCTTTTCCCTTGTAATGTTTCATTTGATTTGGTCTTGATATTGTTGTTACATTTCACGTATTAGTCTGCACTCAGTGCAATTCCCACTTAATCTGCCAGGAATTTAAGATGACACATCCCATAAATGTGAAACGCATTTGTAATAATAAGGACAGTGATGTTCACTGGGGCTGCTTTAGTGATGCAGCAAATCAGCAATCTTTTCTGTTTTGAAATCTTTGGGTTTGGAATTGCCAGTAAGATGACAGGCTTAATAGCATTATGTAAAACCTGTTATACTGAACTGCATACTTTCCATTATTTTCCTGTGGTTATATCCGCAAGGAATCTATTGCACTCTCACTCCTCAAAAATTATCTTTTCAAAATCATACTTGAGCATTTTGTAGTCAACATGCATTCCTTTTTTAAAATTCATTTGGCAATGAGAATGTTTCAGAAAAATGAACCAACGCTTGCAAGCAGCCCAGAGAAGAAACCAGTGTGAGCATATAGATTGGAACAGGAGAAAGATCTGTGAGAAATGATGGTAAACGCAACCTTCTTGATGTCTGAGATGGCCAATTGAGAGCCTGCAGGCCAAATCTAGAACTCAAAGCAACTCTGGAGGATACACAGAAATGCTTGCTAAGGCATGGCCAAACACTTCCTCTTGATCTCACTTGTAAGGAGAGAAAGCAATGTGTGCATTTCATTTTACATGTGATTGTCCTGCTAACTGTTGCACACATTAGGAAGGCAAAGGACCCGTGCCAGGTTTATTTTTGTAGGGCTCTTTTGGGAAGTGTATTTCTCCCCCAGCTTCTCTAGAAACATCTGGATGCATGTGCTCCATAGCTGTGAAGGCCTCACTGCAAGATCATGACAAGCTTATTGTAGGACTGCTGCAGTGGTTAGGAGGAATGGAAATGCTTTGCTGGGCAACAGAAGAGGAACTCTTATTTTGTTAATGGAAGGTTTGGAGCATTGGTGTTGGTTCAGTAAGGAATACCTGTGCTAACTTTCCACAATGTGGTGTTCTCTGGTGTGTTGAACTGCAGTTTCCAGAATCATCCAGCCAACTATGGCTGTAGCCCAACACATTTTAAGGGCCCCAGGCTAGCGAGAAAGCTAACCTATTCATTCAATGCCATTCGTGTGATGGTCAGCCTTCAAATGTTGATCAAAACTACAAAATAGTACTTCCCGTGGCAATGTATTGTGTATTGTAGTGTATTGTTTAAAGGGCACCACTGTCAAGTTCATGCTAGCCTTTTCGGTGTTTAGTTCTGAATGCTATACTTGGAGGAGAAATTTTTTTAATGTCCTTTTTCTGGGTGTTTAATAAGGGCTTTGTTCCTTTCTTTACAAAGGCTTGTTGCGAAGGCAATAACTCTTGTTAATGTACTGTTCAAAAATATAGTCTTCCTCCTCCAGGCTTTTGTCCCCAAATCCATCCCCCTGCTATGCTGAAAACTCTCTTGTTTTTGGTTCTTCAGGGCCATAGTGAGATTTGGCAGCTGGGATAGTCATTTTAGTTAAACTTGTATGGACCCATCTTGGTTGCTGTGAGTTCTTGGTATAAAAGTAAACTTTCCCGTTTGCCTTTTGATTTGACTCATCACCTCAGAGTTCCCTATTGTTTGGAATTCTTTCTTCACCAGCCATGATATCTATATTAGGGACAGAGTAGTTCATGCTTAAGGTGGTAGTAGTGGGAGGAGAACACAGCTCTTGGTTGTTCAAGGGAGGCTGTTGTACAGCTAGTGTTCTGTCCATACTGGCCCCTTGTATAACAAGACAAGAACCTTATTGTATCTGGAACAGGCTTTCTCCAGCCTGTGAAGCCCTAGTAGCAATAAATGAAAAGGGAGAAGAGTAACTCTTTCCCCTTTGTTATCTGTTCCTGAACAGCCATACTGTTCAGAAGGGCATAAAGGATTCCACTAACGTTTTTTTGAGACAAATTGGGAGGAAGATTTCTAGCATGCATCCAGCCTAGAGGAGGAAGACCCTATTTTTGAACACTACAAAGATACTCTCTTTGAATATCTCCAGAAAGACTAAATCAAATGGTTAAGGCCCCTGAAACTGACATGAGTGAACGCAGATTATTCCACTATTGACATGAGAAAGGTTTTTAGTCTCTCCTCTTTCTTTCAAAGAAGTACCTATTATTAGTCATGATTGTATTGGAGGTTAGGAGGTGGAGGAGGAGTCACATCCCGGATTTACAGTCCAAGGAACCAGTGGTTAATCCAGGTAGGTTCCCATTCTTTTACTTTTTGTATATGCCTTCCAACCCAACGTCATTTCCAACTCTAAGGCAAACCTTTTTGGCGAGATTTGTTCAGAGAGTGCTTGCCTTTGCCTTTCTCTGAGAGAGTGGGTTTCTATGGTTGACTGAGGATCCAAACCCTGGTCTCCACAGCCATGGCTCAACACTCAAACCACTACACCATGCTGGCAGTGTTATTCCTGTGCACAAAACATGATAGCTTTCCTGTTGTAGGCTGACATATGTCATCTAGATCCCTTATCTTATACACATTTCTTATCATCTTCCATCCCTACTGAATATCAGCACATGTTTGAAGGTGCTGCATGGTTTGTTTTACTGGTGAAGTGGAAAGTTGAAAGAAAGTGGGTGGATGCTTTGGGTTTCCTTTGTTTGCCTTTTGTCTCTGTAACCTTCATTGACTGTGCCTGGGAGCCAGGCTGATAACCGAGCAAGTGGGGTATCCCTTCTTTATGAAGGCTTTGCCCACCTGGCTTTTGTAGGAAAGCAGCCAGCTTGTGGGTGCCTCTAAAGTACAAGATGGAGCCTGGGCTCTGTGCCTGTCCAAAATGTAGACCTGGGTACACTAATGCACTTCATTAATATTTCATTGGCTGTTCTTGGTTCAGAACGCCGCCTTTCGTTTCCAGAGGCTCTTAGTGATATATCTCAGGTTTCATCATGTTGAAACCTCTGCAAAGAGCAGAGCAGAACATGCTGGACAACAGTATACTTACTTGCTTCCGAATGTTCTGCCATAAGTCACCAGAAACAAATGGATTAAGGGCTGAAACCATACATCTTCAGCATCTTGTGATGGATCTGTTTTGACTATTAATGTCAAAGATACTTTGTCCCACTGTTAAACAGGGCTTAACCATAAAAAACTCACCTTCCTCCTAATGTTTAATTGGAATCCTCTTTCTCTTCATTTGAATCCACTGTTTTGAGGCAGCACAAAACAAGCTCACTCCATATTTCACATGATCACAGCCCTTCAGATATTTAAAGTTGGACATCATATCACCTCTCAAACATCTGTTCTGCACGCTGAACATACCTAACACCCTTGTTTCTTTAACAGACACCCTTTGCCATCTTGATCAACCTGCCCTGGACATATTCCATTTTAGCACTATCCTTCAGAAACTCTGGTGCCCAGAACTGTTTCCCCTGCATTATTGACACTATTGCCTTCTGACATACTGTTTTCTTGCTGTATAAAATTCAATTTAAAAGTGATAGGTTTGCAAAACTCCTAGCAAGCATGTTCTTGAACTCGCTGTTAAATGGAGCCCCTCTCTTGCCAGTAATCCTCCTTCATGGAAGTACAGACCTTAGTCCAAAATGCCAAACAACACCAGCTGTTCAGCCAGTTATTCTCTTGAAGTGTTTTTTGTTCTCTTCCTAAGCTGTGACCTTTGAGGTTTGATGAGAAAACAGCCTGTGCCCCAAGGTGTTCACTTTCCTACCAAAAGGCTCATAGTTGCTTACAGTACATGGAAGGCTATGTTTGCAATATCATGTTTTCCAACATGATAGGACAGGTTTATGATCAATGGGTTTGGTGAGACTTATCTGCCTCTTGTCTGGGATCCTTGCATGAGGATTGTGCCCCTGAAATAGTCCATAGCACCCTCAAAGTTACAACATAGTTTAAACACAATCATTACATAAAATGTACATATTGAGCTGCATCTCTACACGATATTTATATTCCAATACATAGGACAATAATTAAATACAAGATTCATGTTTAAAATTCATGATTAAAAACTACCTGGATAGGCCTGCTGAAAGAGATAGGTCTTCAAATGTGTTTTATATTCCGACAGCTGGTTTAGATGTCAGATCTCATTGCTTCTAGGCTAGTAGCTTGACTGACCTCAGCACAAAACTACGTTTCCCCCAAACATACAGTTAAGTACAAATATATTTTTGCACTGTATGGTTTGTGGGAAATATAGTTCTGCAGTTTTGTTCACAAATTTCCAAGTTTTTGGTTTTTTTAGAGTGCTGACGGTGGTTTCTTACAAGAGGCGTTTTGAGTGTCGTGTGTGTCATTTCTTTCTGTATTCCCCATGCCCAAATTTGTAATTGGCACGAAATGCTGATATGCTTTCATCGAGCATCGTTTTTGTTTCTAATGAACAGATCCTTGAAGAAAACAATCTGTTTTCCTGTTTTAAAATCAAACTGTTGAGCTGCCATATTAATTTACTGTTCAAAGAACTGTGCTTTTCTGTTTCTTTTGGGAACGCAGGGTATAGGAAACAAAATTTATTTGCAGAGCCGAAGCACTGTATGAAAAAGGAAGGTAAATCTGTTTTGCACGCTGCGAAAGTAAGTTGAATTTCCTCCCTGTTGCTGCTTTGTTTGAAGCTGAGGTTGGCCCTTTTAATGGAAAGTGGCTTTCAAAGGGTGCATCACATCTTACGGTAATACTGAACATTGATTGTTGACTTATTTGTAGACGTTAATAGAGAACCATTTCCTTACTCGGTGCCTTGAATGTCCATTAAGGTTTTGGCTTTGGGCCAGTATAGGTTGCAGCCTTGCAGTTTATAATGTTATGTTGGCTGTCTATCCCAGAGTACTAATGTGGGTTTAATTTCAAAAGCAGATGAAGACTGCAGTTTCTTTTGTTTTAATATTTATTGTCTTGCCAATACCAGGAAGAAGGGTTCTTTAATGTGCATTATTCACGTTTGTCCTATGAGAAGAGAGTAGTCAGCCCAAGCCATGTACATCACTTTATGATCCATGTGTTGCATTGTAATGTCTTTCCAGTCTAACCATGGTTTATTTTGCACCTTCATCTCATTCCAGTCAGAACCTGGGTTGTTCAGGGAAATTCATGTTCATTCTTGGTGCGCCAATGCCCAGCTACGTCACCTTCATTGTTGTGGTTGGCCAATAGCCTTGCTTCATTCTGATAAACAGGACAATGAAAGATTTGCTGACAAATACCTCTTTTACAGTACACTTTCTAATGGGAATGTTGTGTCCTTTTAACTCCCATTAGTAACCTGCTTTTATGTCAAAGGTAGTAGCTCATCACATCAGATCAGTGCACTAGCATGGTTGGTCTGTATCCATCCAGGCTTTGGGTGAGATGAGCTGGTAAAAAAATCCAGAAGCATCAAAGTCCAAAAATTTGGCTAAATATATTAATTGTATTATTGGTGATTACCTATGACATTCAGATAGTGAAAAATTTCCTATACTGTATTTTGGTTCAGTCATTCATTAAAGTGAGGACTGTAGTCAAGAAATAGGAAGACTCGAACTTGGAAAGGTAGCTATGTAGGAACAGGAAAAGACCCTGAAGTGTAAAGATGAATACCAAAGTCACAATTGTCCATACTATTGCATTTCCAGTTTCTGTGTATGGTCATGAAAGCTGGACAGTGGAAAAAGATAGAGAACTAATTTGAAACGTGGTTCTTGAGGAGAGGATACCCTGGTAGACAAAAAGACAGCTAAATGGATCCCAGAGGAAATAAAGCTTGAACTCTCCCTAGAAGCCAAGATGACTAAACTGAGACTCCTGTACTTTGGACATGTCATGGGATAGGACACCCTAGAAAAGACAGTGATGCTTGGGAAGATCGAAGGCAGTAGGAAAATTCGAAGACAACATTACAGGTAGATATATTCAATCAAGGAAGCCCAAGTCCTGGGTTTGCAAGACCTGAGCAGGTCTGTTGATGATGGAGTGACCTGAAGGTCTCATCAGTAGGGTTGCCATAAGTCCAAGTTGACTTGACACAGTTAGCAACAGTAATAAAGGCATGACGTTTGCAGTGAAATTTAGTTCAAGGCTTAAAGAGTCTCTGTTGGGTGTGCAAGTGAATGTTGTTTGCCATCCAGTCAGCTTGGACTTGTGGCAACCCTATGAAGCTTTCAAGAGCTCCCAGGGGTGTTGTAAGTGAGGTTACGTCTGGGACAGGAACATTTCACTTATCTTTTCTGGTGCTCTGAGCAGCAAGAGCTTCTCTGTTTTCCTTCTCACTTGTTGTTCCATAATCCTCATGCTTTTTCATACTCAGTATTTACAGCTTAAGAGAAAAGCTGTATAAACAAATTGTTGATGCCAGTCACAGATGCTGGTGAAACGTCAGGAAGAAACTCTTCTAGAATATGGCCACACAGCCTGAAAAACCCACAGAAATCTATGGATACTGGCCACGAAAACCTTCGACTTCACATGTTCTTCAGATGTTAATCAGAAGTGTTTCCTTTAATACGGTCTGTAGATTTGAAGCACTCTTGTGTGCCATTGCTTATCCTGCTGCATAGTATGTGCCAGTGTATTTCAGCACATCTCGAATTTTAGAGACCTGGGGGGGGGAGGAAAAGAGGGCATTACCATATAGCATTTTAATTTATACAGTGACAATGGCTATTTATAGGTTTAAATAATTACAATGCCAATTTGGGTCACCCTGCTCTACTTCTTTAGTTACTCGCTGTTGCAAGAGATAATAAACTATCTCCAGGAGGGCGAATTAATAGGTGTCTCAGTAGACCTGAAAGGGCAAGAATTTGATTGCATTTCTCAAACCTTTTTTCTAATTAAAAAGCTTTTCTATTAGAGGGGTGGACATTCCATTCCAACCCTTGGGCATTAACAACTGCCTTCCTTATCTGAATTGGAACGGGAAGTATCTGCTGTGATTCATGGAATCGGAGTCGGTGGTTTTCATGTTTTCTTCATGGATGGGCGTTGAGGATGGAGAGGACTCCCCCTTTAGCTTTGAGTCATTTGAGCTTAACCTAGCCTTGGCCTGTGTATTGTCTGGTTTAGGATGAAGGAGGTTAGTGAGGCACGATTTGAATTGGGAGCTTTTTGGCTAGGCACTTAGCTCTTATTGTGTACACTGTCTCTCAAAGTACTGCCTTGTCTCCAACTGGAATGACAAAGTCCCCCACTGAAGCCCAGAACAAAATGGCAGCACAAGAGTTGAATCCCATGAATCAAGCACAGGAATACAAACATCTATATGAGTTACACCACATCAGTCTGATTTGAACAGCAAACAATTGAAAGTAAGAAGTTCTTGATCCACTGAAAATTGCTCCAGGAACTCCCAGTAGATCCCGATCTACCTTATGCTTACCTTACCCTACTGCATTCTTTTAAGTGCTAAACTTACTGTCAGCAAAGTCATTTCTTGTTCTTACGCAGCATGGGATGTACATTTGAATAGTAACTGATAGATTATGCCAATGGAAATGTTTCTCAGGCCCATTTGGGATGTGAAGCAGCTGAAAGGGAAAGGTGAGAGGAGAAGTGACTGGATTTAATTGCCTTCTGTGTGATAATTTCAGAAGGATTGCAGTTGCTGGTAGCTCAGAGCTTTCTTTCTGCTTGAGCCGTGTTGGGAAAGGTTCTTCTCGGTCTCCTCTGTTGATGGATTTTAAGACCATTAGCAAGCTCTCGCTACATGACGGTGCAATTGAAAAGGAGTAAGTGGGTGGACTTTGGAAACAATATGGTGCCTGCTGCTTTGGGCGACCTGTACCTGTCAAATAATTTGTGGCCAATTCAGAGGCAATTCTCTCTAACACTGCTTTCCTGGCTGCCTCCGTTGATTCCCTCCCTTAATTAGTATGGGATGTTCTCGCTGCTGCTGAGATAGACATGCAGCTTGGTGCATTTGCTAGATTTGGCAAAAATGAATTTTAGACATTGTAAAGGGACGCTGAAAAGATAGTGTCAAAAAATTTAGCCTGGCTAGCCATTGAGAAAATCCCAAAGCAGGCAGTATGAAATAAGCAGATTCTCACTTAAGGCAGGACTTCAATTGTTAAATGGTGTGGACAGGGAAGGGTGGCGTCAGTTCCCTCCATTTCTAGGAAGAGTCCTCCTCAAGGTGCTTTTAAAATGGTGAATTATTAAAGTAGGAAGAAGAAGCAGTCCTGTTAAGAGGCTTTGGAACTAAGAATTGGGGCAGCACAAAAGACATCTTGCCATCCATGTTCGGTGCAGAGGCACTGGAGACTTTTGAATCTGATCTTGGTTTTTGCATATCCCCCAATAGAAATTGAGTTCCCTTTGACCCCCGTGTTTACTGACATTAGGCTAATAGCATCAGAATTGGATTTTGCTGCTGTCAAGCTCCTTCTCGTAGATTAGGTGCTGATAATAAAAAATGCTGTTAAGCGAGGAGGGGATGAGAGAGGGTGAAGGAGAGGAAGAGAGTGAAATTGTGGGTGTATTTGAGACCGAGAGGGCATTTAAAAACCCTATTGGCTTCCCACCCTGCCATGCAAAAGCGTCTAGACTCAAAGACACATTCTATTTGAACATTCTGACTGAGAGCCATTTTAATGTAGCATTCATTTTGCTTTCCACCAGGAAATGCCTAACCTTGCAGTGAGTCTGCACTTTCTCCAAGAGCGATTTCCTGCTTGGCTACCTCAGCTCTTGTCTGTGGCGGGGGACAGCGAGAGGAAGAGGAGATGATGATGATGATGATGATGATGATGATGATGATGATGATGATGATGAT
>NC_056529.1:3508904-3526056 GCF_019175285.1 Sceloporus undulatus | reverse complement strand
AGGCCAGGATAATGTTGTAAATTAAAAACCAGATTATATTGGCAGCTCACCTTAGAGAAGGATGGAATAAGCAATGCAAAATGTGCAGCTTCCTGTTGCCCCACCCCAACTGTTGTGGCCCCACATCTCCTACTGCAGAATCCTACTGCAGAGGCAAGCTGGGCAGATCAGGACAGGTATTACATTGCTTCTGAAACTCACCCTGTTTAACTCTTCACTGCCACTGGGAGCTATGGAAGTCTTACGGTGCAAGGGCATTACTGCCCCCTGCAAAAATGTCAGCAGAAACCATTACTATTTCACCAGGGGTTGGGGTGGGGATGGAGCAGGACTACTTCCTTGCATTGGAGAAAGGGGTGGCCCTGATTCAAGTTGTGTATGCCATGCCATGCCACGCCACACCACTTGTCCAGGAAAGCATTGGATCAAACTCTTTCTTCCTTTCCTTCTTTTCAAGTAGCCATAGTTTTAGGTCACTCAGCAGCTCTGTGTCAAACTAGCTTTGGGTCCCATACTGTGAGAAAGGCAGGATATATAGTCAGCCCTCCTTATCCACAGTTTGAAAATATTCAAGAAAAAAAGTATAAATCCAAACTGCAAACCCTTAATTTTCTATTTTATGTAAGGGACACCATTTTGCTATGCCATTATATTTAATGGGACCTGAACATCCACGGATTTTGGTATCCGCAGGGGATCCTGGAACCAAACCCCGGCGGATAAGAAGGACCACTGTAAATCAAGTAAGTAAGTAAGTAATTAGCATCCCTGAAATGGTTTCCTTCATTTGGTGACTGAAAGATTTTGAATAATTTGCAGGATGCTTTAATTTTGGAAGGAACCCTCCCTTCACCACTTTCCCAATAGGCCAGATTTAAACGACAGTGCCTCTTGAATAATGGACACTTGTTACTCTTTGTCGGATGATGTCTCAATTATTACTGGATGGCAAGAGTGCAGTTAATACTCTGGGTTGTTTGTTAAAAGGCTCCTAATTAAAACCCGACTCCTGCTTCTGCCTCATGTGTATAAAAGCAGGCATTCTGTCAAACTGCTGAACTGTGAGCAAGCCCTTCCATTCAGCCTGGCACATGGCTCCATTAATTGGCCAGTGGGGTTCTTGTGGCACCGTGCAGCACAGTCCATGCGAGAGTGCCAGTCTTTTGCTGTGCCTTAATGGAGGAAACTATCCGTCTCCCCCCTCTGCACTAAGACTGCAGGGAAGGTATCACTTTCTCCCTTGTAGGACTTGTCTATGTCGCTCTCCTTTGCACCACAGCCTTGCAAAGCGCCTGTCGGTTTGCAGGGATGCCGCCGCCTTTAACCTGATCACCATCTCATAACCCCTGCCAAATGCGGCTCAATTCTGCTTATGTAGCGGTGGATTTAATGTTGCCAGCAAAAGCTGGCTCACACCATCCATACTTGCGTTAATTTGGAGAGTGTGGTTGCATGTGCGTGCCAGTGTACTTCCTTGTATAGGATTGGAGGAACCATTGGAAAAGTGAAGTCCATGAAATTTTTCTATCCCAAAAAATCAGAATTGTGTTTTGGCCCAAGTTGGTTGCACACTTGTTTAACCCTTACAGCTGCTCCTTTACAAAAGCCTTGGGTTTCGACTGATTGATTGATTAATTAATTAATTAATGTTAAAAAGTATACATGTGATCTGAGCATTGAAAAGAACAGTAGGGTTCTGCAGTGCCTTTTTTTTTTGGATGATTAAAATACCACAAACAAGGGAAACTTAGTAGTTCTCCAGAACTTTTCTTCAGGATAGAAGGTACAAAATTTCGGGGATGGGATCAAACCTGGCCAGGTGTTGTAGCCATTGGTTTTGCAAGGAGATCGATTTCCAAGGTGGAGATTGCAGAGTCTAAATGGAACAAGAGCTGTCTGCCTACATAGCTGTCCTCTCTGCAGACAGACACAAAGAATGGGCTGTAACCTGAGATCTGCCCATCTCCTAGTTCAAAGCATACAGGCCCTTGAGCTGCCTTAGAGCAGAAGCATGGAAAAACATGACTGTCTTTATGTAAACAAAGCTGGAGATTGACTTTAGATCAGGCAAAAAGGACAGTTGAAGCCAAATTGGGAGCATTGCCTTGTGGCTAGGGTGCATTTAACCGGCAAACGCTCTTGAGTGATAGAAACAACTTTTTTCTCTGGTAAAAGAAATGCTTCAATGTGCTGGCTGTCATTAGCTTGTTAGATTATTGTTTTCTAGTCTTTCATGCCTGCAGTATGTATGTCCCTAGAATCCAGTCTACCAAACACAACTCCTTGCTTCATCCCTTGTGCTTGAGATTTGGAGAAGTAAAATGAAGTTGGAGTAGAGCTAGCTTCTAATGTAAGAGCCCCATTGAAGCAGGCCAAGGACCCATCTGGTATCCAGTTTCTCTACAGTGACTTACCAGATGCCTCCTGGAAAGCTCTCATTTATTTCACTGATAAAGGAACCTCTTCCCAGAAATGTTCCTTGTTGTAGTGAAGTGAGTCAGTGCTAAGGGTTTGCTAATTTCAAAGGAAGGAAGTGTGAAGAGACCACTTAGATGCTCACGAAGCCCAAGAGTGGGATCTCAGGCTAGGAGTATCTTGCTTGTGCTTTGAAAACGGGTGTCTCTGAGTTACCAGCCAAAGTGGCTATCATTCTAAATTGTGCCAACGTTTTTGGATAAGGAGCAATCCAAAGTACTGAACACATTTGGGGGACAGATCTCAACACCTTGGATAGCTTGTTTAAAGCTTGGACTGCAATGCTATCGACATGGAAGCGAGTAGCTTTGACCCATTGGACCTGTTCATCTCAAAATGGCATTGGGCCAGATGTCTCTTGGTGAACTGCTTCCTGCTCATGCCCAGCTTGGCGATTTCTTTCATCTAATAAAGCCTTTAAATAAATAATGTGCTCTGCATATTCGAAAGGGAAGTTGCATAGAGGTATTTCTTGTGGCTGGACACATGTAAGTACCACTTCGGCCGTCTATCTTAAAATTATGGACACTGTTTTGAAATATTTTATGGGCTCGCGTTGACTTTGCAAAGGATTTGCCTGCCCTGAGCCCGTGTGATTTATAAATCCAGTATATAAAAATCAAAAATGTATCAGTGGACCTTGCTGGATTGCAGAAAATCCACATAATTTGTTAACTGTGAAATACAATTGTGTGTGTTTGTGTGTGTTAGTTAAACCAAGCAGACCTTCAGCTCTTCTCATGGACGTTGCCTGATTTTTTAAGAGCAAGGACAGAGAACTACATCAGTAACGGCATTGTGCCTTAATAGAGAGCATGGAGCCATGAGCTGTGCTTTGTAAAACGCTTTACGGCGGTCTTGCATCCTGCGTTTGTAGAGCTGCCTCTGTGAATACTTTGGTGCTCCTTCTCTTTCTTTATGATGAGGGTGGAGTGGAGAGGGAACACCCACTTCTCGATTCTTCTCTGGATTTCTGCGCTGTAATGATGGCACCATCACCTGACTCTGGGAAGAGACTGGGCTGACTCGAATCACGGGATGGACAGCTCTTTTAGCATGCTTTCCTTTCCGGTCCTCTTTCATCCCTCCACCCAGTTGTATGCTCTCTGCTGCGAGGAACCGTGTCTCATAATGCACACAGCCTTTTAGCTTGCTCAACCTCAGTGTGGCTTTTGATACGCTTTTATTCTGCACAGCATATTGTCTCTTTTGTATGTAATCGCATACCTGTTGTACTTTATGGATTTCAAGCAGTTGTATAATCTTAAATACATATTTTATAGCAATGATGGATGTTCTTGTGTCAGCTCTTATTTGGATTTATGCCTTATGTGGCTGCTTGCCTAAATAAACTGTAAAACACACACAGCGATACATATAATACTATATACTGTAAGACACACAAAGATATATATTTTATATATACATATACATATATATATATATATATATATATATATATATATATATATATACTGTAAGACACACACAGATATCTATATCTATATATACACCTGTATATAATATAATATTTATAATATTAAATACTGTAAGACACACACAGATATATATACATATTGTAAGACACACACATACACACACATAATATTATATACTGTAAGACACAAATCTTAAAATATAGAAGGAGAATTCACCTTCTTGAACTCTTCTAAATCAAAGTAATTAATACATTAAGCCATCTTGTTCTGCAGCCCCCAACCCAAGCCACTAAATGACCAAAACTTCATTAAACCAACATGGTGTGCAATCGACTTATTTTAACGAACAAAGGTGCCAATCAGTCTGCCAGCCGCTATGTAAATGTGAACGTAGACATTGTTTCAGGGTCTTCCACGAGTCTTTAAGATGGCAGAAGCGCTTTGCTCTCTTAAGATCAGTCTATCTGGCTTATTTCAGCCGCACGTAATGTGCAAATTCAGGGCACCCCAATCGGAGAATAGCTCCACAAACGGGCGTTTGATATTTGTGGCCACAGCCCTGCACCTCCAGTGCAGCAAATGCATTTTCCACATTAACCAAACATGACAGCTGAAGCGGTTATTAACCATGCAAGATGTCGGAAGTCATCAAAAATTCACATCAGAGTAATTGCAGTGGCTTGCTGGGGGTGATGGGGGGGGAGTCCGAAGAACCCAAGTCACATCTTTCCCTTTGCTTGCCTCTCGTCTTTTCCTTTCCTTTCCGCCCACTCCCTGCCCTTAAATCTTACATGGTACATTCCATTAACAATAAAATATCCTTCCGTAACCTATAAACACTCCCTCCAGTAACTGGTTTCATACCAGAGCTGTCCTTGGTACAGAGCAGCCCTGAACAAATGCCATAGATGCTTAGCTGGCAGCGGTGTTCAGCTGTGGGAACAGCTGCCTTCTCATTGTCTTGCCGGATTCTTTGCTGTCTCAGCCGTATCTGAGCCCTCGCAAGGGTTGTCCGCCCCCCTCTCCGAGGAGAAAAACTGTGAGCCTTAATGCGAGAAAGGTAGAGCTTCCTGAGACTAAACCCCAAGCATTTCAATACCTGACTGCTCCAGCTCACCTTGCAAAGGTTTGTAACTTCTCCATTCCATGATCCACAGGTTAAGAATGTCGTAGTTGAGAAATAAAATGAAATTAAGGACTCCGTCTTGGAGAGTTTAGAAGGAGTTTAGGTCTTTTTCTTACTGTTGTTGGGAAAGATGTTGAGGTGGCTTGTTTTAAATATACAGAAGGAAATTGGAAAATTGTTTAGAAGACTATACCTCTGGGTTGTTAATATGATTTTTGTTCATATGAGTTAATATGATATCTATGATTTTGCTGTATTTCCCCCCTTTTATATGTAGGGTGGGGCATCTGTTGTCTCCTTATTTTTAAAAAGGAATATCTACTTAGATGTGTTCATAATTGGTTCTTGTTGGTGCTTATTTCTTTTAAAGGCAGAAGTCAGTTTGGTAAGTTTGGAGATATAGCTTTCTAGCGTTATTAAAAGATGTGCCCTTTTTGGGTGGGAAGGTCTTTCAAAGCAGATTTATGACTTGAGTTGTGGAGGAAGTCGACCGGTTCTTAAAGAAGCTTGCGTTATATTCTCAAAAAAGTCAATTGTGACATGAGACGTTCTTGTTAACAGACTGTTTAGAAGAGAGTTTACGTTCCCTATCTGTGAATTGTCTCTCGGTTTCAGAAGTAATGCATTGAAATGAGTAAAGTGCATTGAAAATGCATTGAAATGAGTAAAGTGGAGTCATTCTTTGTCTTGTTCGATACAGGGCACATTTCAATACTCTGTTCCCCCCCCCCCCCATTTGTTAGCCATGTAAAACAACCGAAGGGATGCATGTTAGAAGTACTATGGGATAAATGATATATGTGGGTGTTCCAGCCAATTGAAGCTTGCAATTGTTATTCTTCTGTAATACTATATTCTCTCTTAATGGAGAGACTGGGTTAAGGGACGTCTTTCCATTTGATCCCCCTCCCCTGAAAAAGGCAACTGAGAACGGCCAGTCCATCTTGGACATTCTTCTACTCCAGCCTCTGGAAGACATAGACCTGAACGTCTCCTGTTACCACTTTGCCTTGTTCAGAAGAAAATGCGACAGCCGCCTTGGCAAACAGGTGCCATTGAGGGAAAGCATTGCTCAAATACTTGCCTGGGTTAAGCCCGAAGGAAAGGGGCATTGTCACAGAGGAACCCCTCAAAGGCATGGAGAGAAGAGACAATGAAATGTGCTCTCAAAAATGGAAGGAGGGTGCATTGCCACTGTCCCTCTTGGTCCATTATACTTGCAGTTTTGCACTTTCTTCTTCCTTTCTTTCTACAAATTAATTTTCCTTTGTCTGAAGAGGATGAGAGCCAGAATTCAAACTGAACTCTGCAAATGGCTGTTTCAGGAGGGACCCCAAACCCCATTTTGGGAGTACTAGCTGTACCTTTTCCCCACTAAACAAGACAGACATACAAACTCATAGTATGGTTATCTTTGATTTGAAGTTCTCTCTCTCTTTTTAAAGGGGATTTTGGGGAGTATCACATACATACAGTATGAGTTTCTATGTCCTTTTTGTTTAGATTTGTTTTAATAAAAAGGGTGTGGGGATATATAGAATTGGAGGGGGGGAATGGAAACCTTTTGTCTTCCATGTGTCTCCATCACATCAGCCTCACAGTCCTTCAACGTAGAAAGTTTAAACCCGAGATTTCATTTGAGAAATGGCAAGCCTTGTCGGGCATTACTTTTTTTGTAGCTGGAATTGATGAAATGTGTGGTTACTACTCCATTATTTTTGCTCACTGTTTTCAGTAGACCTGTGGTGTGCTACAGATCTGTGCACTACTAACGAATAATTTTATGTGTTTGAGGACATACCTATTAATATAAGTGTGCATTATTTTCATAAATCCTGATGTTCTTTTTCCCCCAGTTCAATCTCTTTACCAGACTGTTCGCCTTTGTTTAACAAACTAATCATTTCTAATACTGATATATATATTATTCAAATATAATTTTTATGGATGATTCCCTTGATGCAAAGCATGAGACAACTATTTAAGAGACTCCTACAGTCTTAGATCTGTCGATTCTTCAAAAAATCCCTTCCTTTCCTAATATCCTATATGTGGCATTTTCTTGTTTGCTGCCTCTTTGTTGTCTCCTCCTATGTGCAGATCGTGTGAGCCTAATAATATAGATTTTACAAATGCTGGTCGCAAAATCCATTCAAAACCTCTACATTTTATCATTTTTTAAAAATGCTGGGGAAGTGACATTGTCAAAAGTACCGCAGTGAATGAGCCCGTCTCTACCCCGGCTGTGCATTTTGCATCTTCATTTGATTTGGTTATCATATTTCAATGCATAAGGCGACTCGGAGGCACATAGACATGCACACAGTCTACTGAGGCGGCTTCGTGGAACCAGGCGTTGCCCAGTCAGTGGGCGTTGGTGTGTGCAGATGCTGAGCACTTGAAATGTGCAAAGAGGTGTGCGGCCGTGGGGATGCTCACAACTCTTCCTTTTTCCAAACCGCAAGCAGGTACCTGGGATTGTCTGTGGGCAGGAGGAATGCAATGTTTAAAGCAGGATTGACAATCGTTTAGTTCTGTTTTAGCTCTCCGGCTTTAAGGAAGAGAGTTACTCTGAACCAAAAGGGTGTGAAATGTGGGCATTGAAGAAACCATCTATCTATGTATCTATCTATCTAGGGGGTGTATGTACTGCATTTTAATGTAGATCTGAAGCCCTTAAAACCCTTTAAAATGGTACATACATACATATATTCACACACACACACACTAATAAAAATGCAGCTATGGAAAGGATGCGAAAAAACTGCCAATGTACATTTCTCCCAAGAAGCCAGAGGGATTGAATGTTAGAAAAAAGGGGAATAGCATTCTATAATTCTGTGAACGTGTGAATGGGAGTAACATGGTAAAGGCTGGGGAATTACCTTTCAGATCTAAACAAAGTGAGTGGGTGGATGGGGAAATTGTTAACGGAGGATTTTTCTTGTTGCCGCTTGGATGGATTAGCCGGCAAGATGTATATTAATATAATGGTAGGGAATGCATGGGTATTATCTGATTGAAGGCGATGTGACTGCACCAGTGATGAGACTGGTTGTGCTGTGCATTTTTATCGACAAATTTGTGGGGGCTGCGTAGGCTGTAGTTTAGTGGAAGGGGCTTGCAAAACCACCTCTTGAGTATCCCTTGCTTTAAAGGATCCTGTGAAATTCACGGGGTAGCCATAAGTCGACAGGCGACTTGAAGGCACAGATGCTGAGCAAATTTAGCTGCTGAACAAATAAATGGTATAACCTACAAATTTAACGGATGTCGAAATTAAGTTTCTGCACAGTGGCAAAAAACTTGATCGCAAAGGAACAAAGGCAGGGTCTTTGGGGCAATACCCCTGTGCCTTTTTTACCCTTTGTACTTAAGGACACTTGTGTGAGTGGAAATGAAGAAATCGTGCCTACACACGATACCGACAAAGAACCAAATTTGATTATTTGGGATACCTGAAAAGGAAAGCATTTTTCTTTTCTTTCTTTTTTCATAAAAAAGGACATGTAACTACAGTACTAAAATGGCAGCAAAAAGCCATAAAATGGCGTCACGAGGAAAAATTAGTTAACTTGCCTGATTTAGGGCGTTCCCCTTTGCTCATGCTGGGAAAGTTGCACTGTTCAGTATGGCTACTGCCAGCTGTGGGCATCATTGTAATGTCCATTCTTGAACCAGAAATAGCTCCTTCCTTCCTTCCTTCCTTCCTTCCTTCCTTCCTTCCTTCTCCTCCTTTGGTTAATCTCTCAATTCAGTTTAGAGCAAAAATTCTAGGAGAATCTTTACTGCCATAATTTTAAAAATGATTCTATAAGCAGCCTGTCCTTAAAGCTCCTTCATTTCAGTCCATGAGAAGGACACGTTTTCTTCTTTCTAGCAACAATCCCTAGGTCCCAAGGCATATGCCTTGAAGTCCTACTACTTAATTGTAGGGACATGTCTGTGTGTGTAAATCTAAATGTGAGTCAATCTGCCTTTGTGCACAGGGACTTCATTGTGGGGCTTTCCCATACCATTGGGATCATCCACCTGAAAGTGTAATGTCTTGTAATAGCTTGGCTTTTCCCACTCTGTTTGACACATACGGTCCCTGCATTTCCTTATATTTTGGATACAGCACATAGGATGTAGAGTTAGAGAAGCTTGCACCATCATCTGCACATCTATGTGCAGCATTATGGGGTCTATAATGCTGAGCCAGGGGAAAGAATGAAAGCAGGATGTTTTCTTTTAATCTATTAATACGTTTTTATATGTCTATAGCAATTTATTTCTGCATCACACAGCCACCCACTGCCACTATGTTGGTTGTAAAGATTTCTAGTGTGGAAGACATTAACAATTAACTCAATAACGGGTGACTCAGTTGGCAGCATTACTCTCCAGGAATTTTTCAGACAACTTGTCAGTGATCATAGCAAATGACATCTGGGCAATAACCCCTTTTTTGGACCTGATAGTAAGTGCTCTGTGTTCTGCTGAATTCACCCAAATCTACGTCTGGAGCATGAACTGGGTAACTGGCAGCCTTCCAAAAGGTTGCAGGGGAGATCTGCTCTTCAAATGCTAAGCCTCAAACTTGATATGATGATTTTTTTATAATGCTTATCAGAGGTGGAAGTGAGTATTCCTTGGAACCTATGAGCAGAGAAGACTTTGCTCTGACAAAGAAGTGCACAAATGTACGGACCCTCTTCTTTGTAGTTGTCTTATATTTATACAGCCCAGCCTCAGAAACAGTAGTGCATTTCTTTATTATTACTCACTTTTTAGCTGGGTATTAAGTCTAAGTAGATGGATTGAATGGGAGGGCAGGGTCCATTCTTACAGGTGGTTCTAAACAGAAACCTAGGCTGCATCCACACTGGAGAGATAACCCAGTTTGGCACCGCTTTAACTGCCCCAGCTCAAGGCTGTGGAATTCTGGAAGTTGCAGTTTGTTGTGGGGTCCAGAGCGGTGGGCCCACAACAAACTCCAACTCCCAGATTTCCATAGCCTTGAGCCGGGGCAGTTAAAGCGGTGCCAAACCGGGTTACCTCTCCAGTGTGAATGCAGTCCTAGCATGCACTTGCATACCCCATTCGTAAGCCACGTACATCCAAAGTTAAAAGGTGTCTAGTGATGGCATGTACATATTTCAAATTTCCATAGTTTTCAAAAGTCATTATGAAAAGATATTAACAAAGGTTCACGATTCTAACCTTTTGGGTGGGTGAGCTTAGCCATTGCATTTGGTAAATCAAATCCATTTAGAAAGTGTTTTCAGAAGGTGAGGGTAAATATGCCTGCCTAGACTGTTGCTGCTCCAGATGGAAACACCCTCATAAAAAATGGAACCCAATGTCAGTAAGAGAAGTCCCAGCTCTTGTTTTATGCTTCACATTTGTCTATTTGCTGCTTATTCCCTAATGCAGATGCCCTTCCTAATTATTATTAACTATTGCCTCCATTTGGTAGTCTGGACCCTTTGGCTTAGCAGGCCATTTGAAATCCGAGCTTGCATTAGTTTTAACCTCTTGTTAGGTTGTGACCAAACTACTCTTTTAAACATCCATATTTACGGAATGTCCTATTAATACCCAGTTTCTTCTGAACATCTGTGTCAGGCATTATGTGTTAGGCTTGCTGCCTATCTTAGATGCAGTCCATTACATCTTGTTGCTGCGTAGCTTCCATTCTTGTTGGGTGTGGCTTCCAGACATGGCTCTCCTAGCACTGTTCACTATCCTTTTTCATTGCAAGTGAAATGCAGAATCTGCATTGATTGACTTCAGGTGCTATAATTATTAGACTGTTAATAGAATGTACGCCTTTGGCAAGGCTGTTTATTTCTTGTCGCTTTTGCACGGTGCCATATACATGGATGGCGCATGGTGATGATATATTCTGGATGTGTGTACATTTCACACTCTCCTCCTCCATACAGTGAGTGTGTCCTAGCTTCTCTTTTCCTAACCCGCCACAGTGACCATAAACCCTTTCCCCGACATTTTGAAATGGGTGCGTCTCAGCGCCATTTTAGTACCTCCTTTTTTGTGTGCGTCTGTGTGTATTTAGTTACAGGTGGATTGCATCCTTACCTCCAGTTATGATGATTCACAACCCAGCTAGAGAACTCTACCTTCTTGTTTTTGCTAGTCAATTTGAAATTCGTGCTTAGATTCACAGCCACAAAATGCCCTTATATCCTAAACACTTCATATTTGATTAGTTTCTTTATGTATATCTATCTATATCTTTCTGTCTGTATATTTTTATCTATATAGGTGGCACAAGTTTAAACAATTTCACAGTGCCAACATTTCAACATAGTAAAAAATCATTAAAAAAGAAAAAGAGTGCCTGTAACAGGATTTGTAGACTCATAGTTGTTGGTACACATTTTGACTCAGAGGTAGAGAATGTGATGTCCTTTGGGATCCTCAAGAGGAGAGAGGAAGGGACTCCCACCAGAGAACACAAAATGGGTCTGGAACTGGAGATCCACAATGAAGGGCACACTGTTTCCAGAGGAAAAACTCCTTCCTCTGTGCATTTTCCTGTCAATGCTTGCAGAAGAGTTGTGCTTTTGTTTGGCTCTTTCCCTACTAAATTGATATTTTGAAGGAGTGGAGAGGAGGTGAAACAGTAGGTAAGCATGGACTCTGGTTACAAATGGATCATGTCCTCTGCATCCATAAATGATGCTTGGCTATTGCCATGAGAGTCAGTTGTAGAGGTGTTTGGGGTCTTGGTGCAGGCTGTGCTGAAAGGACTGGAGCTGTCGGATGGGATGCATCCATTGGCTGCTATAAGGCACCCTTTGAAATATGTATATCAGGAATGTGATTTTTCTCCTCATTCACATGCACATTTCTGCTTTGATTTCTACCAGTCTGCACTAAATCCCAAGATACCTTCACCCATCAGCCTTCTTTTAAACTCACTTTTACGTCCCTTCTTGTTTTGCACTTCTCTTTTGCAAAGTCTCTAACAAAAGAAGGCATCACATTGGTTGGCAGAACTGTTAAAGCACGTTGACAAAGAGTGGATTCAAGCTCTGTGTGGTGTAAGATTTTGTTAGTATACAGAGATGAGCGGGGAGCCAAGGTGGTGTAGTGGTTTGAGTATTGGACTAGGACTCAGACATGGAAATACACCTTGAGTGAGCTGCAATCTGGTAGCAAACCTCCTCTAAAGGAACCCTTCCAGGAATACCCCAAAATAGGGTCACTATAACTCAGACTTGAAGGCAACAACAACAACAGAGAGGATTGCTGTCATATGCATATATTTATTATGTATGCTGCATACTCACAAACAGTGTGGTGTCTGGGATCAGAGTGGGGATGTCGTGGCCAAAGTCATCATGGCATTATAGTATGCACTAGCCTGCATGCTATAAGAACAAGAATGTTGTAGTTGTACATTGTCCCAATTATGAGTTGGCATCTGTAGCAAGACAACAGCCTCAAAGCTAAATTGACATACCTTGCAGGTGCTTGGCTTCAAACGAAAGGATCATAATTAATGGTCCTCATGTTTAAATTGGGGACATGGCTATACGTCACATGCATTGCTTGCATTTTAAGTGCTGCACCTGGGATACTGCAGACCCCCAGAGAGACCTGTTTCAGTCAGTTGCTGTGCATTGTAGAGGCTGGAGCAATCCATCAGTATTTTAAGTGTTGTACCATGGCGTTCGGACTAAATACCCTAAAGGCACAAAGTCCCATCTGATCTTGGAAACTAAACAGAGTCAGCTCTGGTTAGTGCTTGGAAGGGAGACCGCCAATGTATATGGCTAAGAACACCCTATAAAATTAATGAGGTCACCATAGGTTGACAGGTGACTTGAAGGTGCACACGCAAACACACATGCACACACTTGCACAGAAACAAAGAGTTCTGATGGATCTGAAAAAGGTGAGCAAGGTAGTTTGAATGAAAGCAAATCTTTCAGCTCAGGCTCATTTCCTTTCAAGGAATTTCAAAATTTCAAAATGCAATTCATTTAAAAATGCAGTTTAAAATACACTGAACCCAGAGCCTTGGAATAGCTTTTGAGAAAGCTATTTTTCTCATTTTCAGACTTCAGACACACTTCTGAGAGCGATGAGAGCAATATATCGTATATACCAGCAAATGATAGATACTGGAAGCATTTTAAAAAATATTTTTCTAGAGAAAGGAACTGTACTTACTGCCTTTCAT
Source organism: Sceloporus undulatus (assembly GCF_019175285.1). Taxonomy (NCBI): domain Eukaryota; kingdom Metazoa; phylum Chordata; class Lepidosauria; order Squamata; family Phrynosomatidae; genus Sceloporus; species Sceloporus undulatus. The sequence goes on along the minus strand of NC_056529.1, from coordinate 3,512,819 downwards.
TCTAGCACAAAGGGGTTTTTTTTACAACTGTTTTATAAGTCATGGATCCGTTTGAGAATCTGATGAAAGATATAGGCCTCCCTTCACATCAGACAAAAATGCACTTACACACAATTTTTCATAGTAACAGAAAAGAAAATAGAAGTAATAAATGCTTCCATTTGATGGACCCCTTGAAATCCATCCACAAACCGCTGGGACCATAGGTGAAGAGCCCCTGTTCTTGCAAGATGATGCCCTGGCACATTTGGGGTTATTTTTCAGGGACACTTTTCAAAACACACCTCTATTTGTTGAGCAAACAGCACATGGCTGTCTCTTAATAAGCATGAATATATATATCTATACACACACATATATATACATATATATATATATATATACGTATATATACATACACATACATACATTCATTTTCATACTTCTTATCCATCTCACATACAGTGTCTTTTATACATTTTTCAATATTATTTCCATTTATCTTCTCCTTTCCATAATTTCAGTTCATCCTTTCCAGTTATTTTAATGTACATCATCTCTCCTTATTTGTGTATCCTTTACAAATTATTTTGACATGCTATTCCTATGTAGTTGAGTCTTTATATTCCACTCAGCTTCTTCTTTTCTCATCCTACCAACATCTCTCATGGGTGCTATGTTCTACATTTTACATAAATACCCCTTTAGTCATTATATCTTTCCCTAATATAATGTTGGAAAGAGAGAAATCAGACCTTCTTTATTTTTAGTAATGTTTCAGCATTTCACCTTTGAAGAAATGCGTTTTCCTTATGGAAAACTGTGAATCTTTGAGAGGTCAGTCTTCGGTTGAAGTTGGACTCATGCTGCTCAGCGCACAAATGATGTGTAATCCTCACCATAGTTTTTCTCCACACACATATTTCTTGTCCGCTGCATTTATTCTGTGCTCATGGATCTTACCAGGTACAGACAAACTTTTCATGTCGTTCCTAATGCTGCTTTGAGGCAGATCTAAATGCGCCTTTCCAATAGTTTTTGTTCTAACTATGGCTCCCAGAAGCAGTGTTCCATCCCTCTGGTATGTGTCTCCTTATGTGCTTGAATATTAGCAAATATGCAGTCCCCTCTGTGCGTTACACCAGTAGTACTCAAAGTGGTGGTTTCTGGACTGGGGCTAATTCCTGAACCATTGGCTGCCAGTCCCTGGTGAATTTCCAGGAGAGAACAAAGCAGTTGAAGTCAATAGCCACAAATATTGGCGCATCAGATAGTCTGAGAAGTCTTGCTTCAGACTGCTCATGGCAGAGAAGAAGAATCCACGTAAAGTAGTAATGGGTCTGCCTCTGGCACTTTGGAAGACAAGAAGGCCAAAGAAAGGATTGTGCCAAAGAAAATCCTAGTTCTAGTCTTTCCCTTTTTTGTTCTGAACTCAGTACTTTAGATTTTTAGAGTCAAATGGCTCCCCTCCCTCCTGGTGCTGCCATAACCTGAGGAGAGAAAAGATGTACGTGAAGGTATGAGTAACTCATGAGAAATGTATTAAATGGGAGAGCGTGATCAGAAAGTTGAGGGAGGTACCTGAGTGAGGAGGAACAGAATGTTTGTCCTTGAATGTGGAAACTGTTCTAAGAACGACTTGTGCGTTTTGAAAGGCTGAGATACATGGAAGCCTGTACTCAGTGTCAAACTTGCATCAGAGATGAGTGTCAGTAGCAAATTTCACGTGGGTGGATTTAGAGCCTACAAAAGGAATGTAAGCAGCTTACCGTTTCGGGAACCCAGTTACTAAACAGTAGCGGCTGGTCATTTAAAACACCAACTTGCCTCTTGTGCTGTTGCTGTGTGTTGGGGCAGGGAGGTTTTCATGCGCAAGGACTCAAGGGGATCGTGATGGATGCAAGCTGAGAATGCCTCAATGTTTTATAGTATTCAGACAACCAAAGTCATTTTTTAGGAATGCAAACTATGGCAGTGTAATTTTTCAGTTAGTAAAACAAAGGAAAACAGTAGATCACTCATCTATGAAAAGAGAAGTCCAGACAGGCAGTTGGCAGAAACTATAGACTTGGCAACTTGTTACCTCTAGTCAAGACAGTTTAGGTCAAGGTTGTACAACCTTTCATAAGTAGAAATCCCTTTCCCTTCAGAGTCTTGCTCAACAAAGTGATGCCTATTTTCTAATCAGAGCCTGACCCAAAATCTGGCATTGCTGGAACTTCCCAACCGAAGTCAGCATCCTCCAACTCAAAGGTCACACTGCCTCTGTACAGGAGGCTGCACCTCTTGTATCCTTGAGGGGTCTGGTCCAGAGGACAATCTGGTTGCTCAGGCTCTTTGGACTCAGGGGGTTTGCACTTGTCCTCACTGGAGGAGATAGGACAATTTGTACCTGGCTTTTCCACATCTGAATCCAACAGAGTGGTCAATGCGTCACACTGACTCTCTTTAGTAAATAGTTATTTCCTGCTCAAAAATGGGACTTGTATGAATCTAGGCTAAAGTGTGGGAGGGGAAAATAAATGTAGATTGCAAACAAACAAGTTGATTTCCTTACTCCCCCATTCTGATGGCTGGCAGGCTGCCTGTTTGAGTCTGTTCCCCTGTGAACAAATAAAGTGGAAAGCCAAATGTGTTCAACAAAAGACAGGTTGTTTGGCCATCCTTGGAGAATCGGCTGGGGACTCAGGCAACATTCAAATTGCCCAAAATAATGTGATGGAGAAATAATACGGAGCAATCAAAATGAGAATAGTGTTGAAAATCCATTGTTGTCGCACGCAGACTGGACAGAAGACTAGTGGCGATTATTTCCAGCTTTGCTCACTTTGTTTCTTTGGCCTCGTTGCAGATATTTGCGTGTTTAAGGGTGTTGCATGTGTCCTTCCCATTTTAACAAGTCTCTGTGGTTAACCCAGTTTATCTGTTAGCTGGCCTGCCAAGAGTTTGTCCCATTCCTCTCAAACTGTAGGAGAGTGGAAGCAGATTTTGGAATTTAGAGATACAAGGTTAGGCCTGTTACAGACTGCCAAAATAAAGCTGCTTTGGGTCTCTTTGGAGGTATGCTATTTAAATGATGCATGGGTCCTAAGAGTCCGGAGTTTGCGCCAAAGCCACACTCCATTCCTAACCACTGGAGTGCAGCTTTGGTGCAGCTTCCAGATTCTTAGGATTCATGCATCATTTAAACAGCATACCTCCAAAGAGACCCGAAGCAGCTGTATGTTGGCAGTCTGTAACAGGCCTTAAACAGGCTTTTTGTTTTAAAGTTAGGGAGTAGTCTGTGGTATAGGGGTTTGAATGTTGGACTACAACTCTGGAAACTAGGGTTCAAATCCTTGCTCAGCCATGGAAACCCACTTGGTGGTTTGGGGCAAATTATACTCCCTCAGCCTCAGAAGGGCCAACTCCTTCTCAACAAATCTTGCCAAGAAAACCTAGTGATAAGTTTATCTTAGGGTTGCCATACATTGGAAACCACTTGAAGGCACATAACAAGAAAAATAAAGTAACAAATTCCATTTTCACATAGAGGTTTATAGACACACACTCTTCCCCGACCAGGTCAAATATCCTTTTGTTATCAAGCAAACTATAGAAAAAGTTGCCTGTTCACGAAGTAAAGCTTACTCCCACTTTATGTTGAGGAGCAAGTGAATCTGGATTTAAATGTCAAGACCATTTCTAACCGAAATGTTTTCTTTCTATAGGGTTTCCTAAAAAATGAAAAAGACAATGCATTGCTGTCTGCCATTGAGGAGTCCAGGAAACGGGTAAGTTGTGGGAAGGTAGAGAGATAAACCTTGAGCTGGAACTCAGTCTGGTCAGAGAGAGCTGGGCAGACATCAGGCTTGCAAAAGCAACTTTGCTTTTGGCCAGAGCCCAAGGACCCCCCCAGGTCAATGGCCTTCATTTTAACCTCTGTGTTTGTATGAT
>NC_056529.1:3498142-3508894 GCF_019175285.1 Sceloporus undulatus | reverse complement strand
GATGAAGCAATCTAATCAACTTTTTAGGTTTAACAATACCTGTTTCTTGATAACTGACATCACCACCAAGGTTTAATGATGCTCCATATACTTCCAAACAAAGTCAAGCCATGAAGAAGAACACATTCATGGCCTGAGCCACCATCTTCTTTATCTTAGATGAAGTTATAGGTGCTTCTTGCTAATGTAGGTGTGATGCCTTTTTCTGGGAGACATGGACAACCAAGCCGTCTAGATGTGTAGAGAAGACATTCTTATAAATGTCCTGTATTGTGGTGGGCTGAATAACTCAAGATGATCCTTGGTGTTTTCTGCATTAATCCCATTTCTCCTAGACCTTTGCTATGGCTGAGGAATACCATCGAGAGTCAATGTTGGTCGAGTGGGAACAGGTTAAACAAAGGATCCTTCATACTCTGCTGGCTTCAGGAGAAGATGCCCTGGACTTCACTCAGGAGAATGAGGTATAGACTTTGGGGATCTGTTGCAAGTTAGATATTGAGAAGTATCAGATGGAACTAACTAGTTGATTCTGTTGCCACAAATTCCTATCAGTTATCTCATTAACAAGTCAGGATATATCTTGACCCAGAATAAATAAATAACTACATACATACATACAGCCTCAGGCAAGCTGGTTACTTCTGTTCCAGCTCTGCACCAAGAGACAGGGATGTAAATATTCGTTGATTTCATCCAAACTATAGCAGACCTATTGAAACAGTGGGAACTTGGTAAGTCAGCAAATGTATAAGTTCTGGTGAGTCACTCAGTCAGCTGTGGTTGGAGCTAATAATTGGCTTTTATGTTTTAGACTTTTCAGTCCCTCTTCCCTCCCTCTTTCGTCTCAAGAGACCCGTCTTTGGAGACATTTACAAAATGTCAAAATCCTTTTTCTAAATTACGATTGTTCATTGGCTTGGGTCCATATTGTGATATGGAAGTAAATGAAAGTCGCCAGTGAAATGCAGGACATCCCCCCTCCCCACCCATCTCAGTGCTATGCTAATTGTAGAAATCATTTCTTTATAGAAGTGCTGTCTCTTTGGAAAGTGTTTTGCCAACATGTTTTACTCTTCTATAAATGTTTAGTGTTTTACTATGAAACATGTTATTGTTAGGCCTTATCAGGCTGCCAGTTTTGCCTTGTAACGGGAATGCAGATGAAATGTGCTGGAAGCTAGGGAAGATCACTTGATGCTCTGCAGCAGCAGAGTTTCTAGACCTGACAGCTTGTTCTGGAAGCTTTCAACTACTACTGGGGTTTATGTGAATTGACGTTTAACCTTCCTTTGGAACATCAAACGCAGAGGTTTCTTCTGAACTGATAACTTGATAACTTGTCATCCTTTGTGCCCAACTGTGAAGTGACACACTATCCTGATCATGGGCTTCGAAGTCTCAAAGGAAGAAGGAAAAACAGCACTGAGAATATTCCCTTTCATAGTCTCCACGAATGGGTTAAGAGATCGAATGAGATCTGTTGCCCGGCAGTGCTCTGCTCTCTTTGGCGGAGCCCACATAATATTGGTGTGTCACTGGGAGAGCATTAGAGACCCTTGATGTGTTGTTTTGTTCCCAGCCTTGAAGTCAGAGGCCTCTGAGATTTGAAGTGCGATTGCTGCGTTAAAAGCCACTTGCTTCACTTTTCCATCGCAGGCTGGCACTTAAAATCCCATTTCAGCAGAATTATCTGTGCCTGAGCAAGGGAGAGAAGCAGAAGCCGATCCTTAAAAGATAATAGAGGTTTAATTGATACCTCTGGATACAAATAATCAGTTCAAAGGGCAGAACCAAGGACAATAGGATTTAGGCTGGCCAAAGAACCAATTTTCATATTTAGGCTGGTGGAAAAATACCAGCGCTCTGCATGTGGAAATAAGACCAATTATCAGCCAACGCTTTGTGATTCACAAAAGGCTGCATACAGGTGTCATTTTCTTGGAGGCTTTCTGAGTTCCATAAACTATTGTGATGTCCAGAAAAGGAAAGAGAGCGCTGATTATGTTTAGTTTAGCTGTGCATTTCCAGAGTATTGAGGGCAAGAACTGAATTCAGATTACATCTGTTGTTTGCCAGCCTCCCACACGGCACAGTTGAAGGCCCTGCTGGCACACTACACAGTTATGGAGCAATGCTTCCTCTTTAACTGCCATGAAACATCCTATGGAATTTGCAGTTGAGAGGGATATATTTAAAAGGCTGGGATTGAGAGCTGTAGTGCCTTCCAAAATGATAAACTGCAACTTCCACAAATCCCCAGCCTACCCGGCCACTGGACCTTCTTGGGAATCTTATTTTGGGAGAAAGGCGGGATATAAATCCAATAGATTAATAATTTTAGTCCCTCCAGAAATAACTTTTCCAGGCTCTGGGCTGCTTCTCTGTAGCTGCCTGCCACAAAATGAGCAGCGGTGACCCAAGAGCTGCCATAGCATGTCATGTCAAGAGGCCTGTCACTCCTAGTACCCTTTTCTGACAGTTTGCCAGCATTAGATACATTAGAGGAAAACTCTGGAAAGCCTGAGGATTGAATGGGATTTTTTACCAGTGGCTGAAGTTTTAAAGTGCTAGACTAGATGCCTGAGAAATCGGAATTCTTCTGTCGAAATGGGCTGCTCTTCTAATCAGTTCAGTCCTGGCTCTGACAAACTTATTCTGGAGATCAGGGTTCAAATCCTTGCTCAGCCTTGGAAACCCATTGGGTGGCCTTGGACAAGTCACACTCTCTCATACGCAGAAGAAAGCAATGGCAGACCTTCTCTTGCCAAGAATATCCCATGATTGCCTTAGGGTTGCTGTAAGTCAGAAATGATTTGAAGGCATACAACAACAACAGTTTCTTATAAATTGTTCATTTTTGCAACCTATTTTTCCAGATGGCGTTCATGGCCCTGCACTGTAAGTGTTGTGTTGATGTTATGCGCCTTCAGGCTATGTCTAGTTTATGGCAACCTTAAATCAGGGAAAGGATACAATCAGGATGGACAGATATGTCCTGTGAACACAGTTGAAGACTTGTGTTCCTCCTGATATTGATGGACATCAAGTCTCAGACTCTCTGTCCGCTGGTCATACTGGCCAAAGCTGATAGTCAATGGAAGATCAATAGACAGAGGGCAAATCAATTACAACAAAAGCTATTTCCCCACCACAGACTGAGTTAAATTAGACATAGTTTATTTGAATTTGTGATTTTTTACTGTATTTACAAGGAAGATTGTTTTAGAAAGGCTTTTCCTGGAAAGGCAGTGTACACATTTTTAAAATAAATATCATCATCATCTGACTACAACTGTTATGTTCTTCCAACAGCCCAGTTACATTAGCGAGTTATCACCACCGGGTCGCAGTTCTTTGGACAACATTGAGATGGCATATGCCCGACAAGTGAGTAAAACCAAACAACTGCCATAACTTCAGCTTTGTTATCTGGAACTTCCAGTTAGACCAAGAGCAGTGATAGATGTGACTCTACTCTGAAATGGGCAATTGCATCAGAGGCCAAATCCACCCATCCACCCATCAGAGGCCAAATCCACCCATTACAAGCCAAAGCACTTGTAAAACCTGACCATGAAGTGACTAGGAATCACTTCCATTTTCCATTTCTTTGTAGGGGAGATTGGGAGGGGGGTTAAATTAATAATCTACTGCTCCTAGAGCTTCCAGGAATGACAGTTTCGAAGGCCACCACAAAGGCGGCAAGGTCTGTATGTGTCCGCACACTTCACTTTCCCCATCCTGCATTGCACCCACAAAGATCTTTAATTTTTTCCAGTATCGCGCTGTTTGCATTCTGTTTTTACTCGTCTAAATATGCTCCTCCAAAGCTGATAGGGAGCGCTTAGGAAGAGGCACACATCCAGCCATTTTAAAGAGGAATTTAACACCCGATTGTATGGCAGATCTAATTTGAGATTTAAAAGACATTTTGCTGATTGCCCAAGCTCCCTGTTTCACTGGACCATACTGCTAGGGTTGAGCCTCAGTGACTGTGAACAGGCACTGGAAATGGAAGGAGATGAAGCATGGCAGAAGGAATAGTCCTGAATGTACATGTCCTGAATGTATGTGTAGTCTTGAATGCATATTTCACAGTAAGAAGTGATCCATACCACTCTTCTCAGCGCAATGAAATGGCCAATGGACTGAGAGTCAAGTGACATTTTCATTATGGCATACTGCAGCAGGGCAATGTGGTGCCAGATGAAATGAAACAATTTCCCATAGAAAATAGGAAGCTCCTTTATACCAGGCTTTTATATTTTATATAATTCTTTTTATACCCTACACACCAATGGTGTTTACTCTGACTGAAATTGACATCTATAAGATATACATTCATGCATAGCTAAAGCAATGAATTCTTTTAACCAACAGATGCTGAATGTTTATCTTTCCAACCTTGGAGCATAAATTGTTGTTGTTGCTATTGTTTAAACAGTAAATGTGCAGGATTCAACGACGTTGACCCTCATCAATGTTCCACATCACAGGAATGTACCTTAAATTCTGCATCACGGGAATATACCTTAAAATAAGTCATCCTTCTACAAATATGAAAGGTTTATAAATGCTTGTTTGACAGCACTACATTTAATGTTACTGAAGCCAGAGCTGAAAGGAGCAAAGAGTTGGATCTTGCTGTACAAATTAACCAATGAAAAACTCTTCTGGCTTCTGTATCTTAAATGTGCCTAAAACTATGTTTGGTCCAGCAGAAATCAATGTTTTGGGTGTGCTAGAGACCATTATGCCTTTTAAGAACAACCTGTCTGCATCAACTACATGTTGCCGATATGATGCAGATAATGCTTCCCTGTGGCCATGTTCAGTCCTTATTCCTTTCCAGTTGGATGTGTCACAACATATTTATTTTGTATTAGAAAAATCTTTGGCATTTGTAGACGACTGTTTTAAATATCTTGCCCTCGAGTCTTTTTGGAACAATTCAGTTTTGAGCCAAACTCTGCCATTGATATTGTGTTCAGAAAACAGAGGCACCGTATATGTAGCCTCCTATTATAATGCTGAATTGCTTAAAACATGTCTCTGCCTTGCAGTTCTGAAAAACCGAAAGCCCCTTTTGCTGAATTTTCCTTCGGCTGAGAACGATTGCCTTTCTCTTGTCGCTTTCTTTCAGTATATCTTCTGATTCCAAGTATCTGATTTGATCTCCTCTGTCATGACTGCTGAGTAGCAGAATGCTAGCAGTGATTTAAAAAAAATACTTGCTGGGTTTGTGCATGGAATTAATTTGATGGAATTCAGGTGGGAAGCTAAAAACATTTGCTTGGCAGTACATTCCTTTAAAGCAGACCAGTATTCTTGTTGCCAGATATTCTGGAAGACAAAGGTCTGTGCACAACCATAGCTATGTGTACATCTATCTGGTTAGTATTCTCTGCTGCAGCACTGGATAGCTATGGAGCTCTAGGGATAATACCTACCACATTTCTGGCTCCCAAAGACTCCATGGGGAGGGCTGCATTATTTTTGCTGAATGGGAAGTAACATTCTAGTCTGTTGTTTTGGGCCCTTCTAAAGGTGCAAGAGGAGTTTGTGATTCAATAGAGAACCAGACTTCCTAGACGTGTGACTCCCAAGTTGTTGCACAGAAGGCCCACAAAGGTTGCATATGGCTTTTGACAGCACACTTCCCACATCTACTCAGCTGTTATTATCACGTCTTTTCAGGATCTTAGTCAGAGGTCCATGACCTGCACTTGTTTGTTTAGAAAAGCCAAGCTCATTCCTTGGCACCTTAAAAATAGAAAGCATATGATCTAGTATGAAGCCTTCCAGTTCAAAAACTGAATAAAAGCATTTAGACAACAGTCTAAAGCCAGCATGGTGTAGTGGTTTGAGCATTGGACTATGACCCTGGAGACCAGGGTTCAATTTGCCACTTAGCCATGAAAACCATTTGGGTGACTTTGGGTGAGTCACACACTCTCGGCCCCAGAAAACCCCATTATAGGGTTGCCTTAGGAACACCATAAGTTGGAAACAACTTGAAGGGAGACAACAACAGCAACAGCAATAAAGTTGTCAGGATAACTTGGAATAGTTTCCTCAAAGCTGCTATATCTCAGGAAAACTGGAAAGGACATCTGGAATGCTTTTCTCTTTCTCCTGGTGAGAAGCATGGGAGTGTTCTTTGTTTTATGGTGTTCCTCCACATGGTCATACAGTTTGAAAACCTACTTGCAGGTAGATATGAGAATGCTGGACTGTCAGTCGAGCCTCAGATGTAGGTCTTCACATATTTGCTAGCCATTAGTCCTTGGGCATTGTCATCATTAGATCAGGTTAGGGATTTGCAAAGCAGGAAGAAATGCTGTCTTGCTTCTGACCCTGGGGCCTGCCTGGAGCTTTGAAATTAATGCAGAGAAGCATTTTATATGACTCTCCCTTCCCTGGTGCGTCAGTGCTGCAAGGCAGGGGAATGGGGACGCATGGTGGCAGGAGAATTCCCCTGAGGCCATCCAGTCTGGAGACCTATTTCAGATTCTGCTGCAGTTAGCAGTAAGGAGGGAGCCGGGGTGGTGGGGAAGAGGGCAGGGGAATAGGGAAAGGGAGCATTGGTGGGGAGAAACCTGCTTATTCTCAATACGTTTTCAGATTTATGTGTATAACGAGAAGATTGTCAACGGACATCTGCAGCCCAACTTGGTGGACCTTTGTGCCGCTGTCGCTGAACTGGATGATAAGGTACTATCTATAGATGAGCATATAGGGGTACTTTTTTGCTCCTGGGTTCAGGTGAGATCAGGAGCCTGCTGCTGTGAGCCATGCTGACCTCTTTTTCAATAGACCTGGTGTGGGTGAGATGAGAGATGGGCAACTTTTTGCCATTGAGTCAGCTGAAAGAGAGCAAACCCATCCTTCCGCCATTGTTTTACTTCTCCTGTGAACCAATACTCTGCCTTGGTGCAAAATATTCTCACCACCCCCCAAGGTGAGGTTAGTAGAAGTTAGATTCCCTAGGTTTATATAGTACAGAAATACAATCAAAGTGTGCAGGTGTGACCCATCTCCTCTTCCTTATAGCTATAATAACTGTACAAGAAGATTGATAACAGAGGAAGATTCACTCCCCCAATCCCATTTCAGTCTTCATATTTCCCCCAACCTCAAACTGCCAAGCTAGTGTAAAAAAAATGTCAAAGTCACTAATACAAACCAACCCTTTCTGTACCACTGGAGAGCTGTTAACATTTGGCCATAATGCTAACAAGGACTTCAAAATCCATCTACCTGGTGGCAAAGGCCCTACGCCCCATAGTAGTCCGCTGAACAATCTCTCTCACTCTCTCACATTTTCTCTCTCTGCAGCCTGCAGTTATATTCTTCTTCATTTCAAATGCCATCTGATGAAGATAAGTCGGTTGCCTCTTTTTGTAGAATCTCTCCATCACCTTGACCTGGTTTCTTTTTTAGAACATCTCTGACTTGTGGGCTATGGTGAAGCAAATGACTGATGTCTTGTTGGTTCCTGCAAGCGATGCCTTGAAAGTCCGCACAAGCATGGAGGTGCAGATGGAATTTGTAAGACAGGCACTACTATACCTTGAGCAAAGGTGGGTTAGCTAAGTAACTATGATCTTCTAGAAGCTTTCATATGCTGCCTTGTTGATGCAAATTTCCTATGTGGATAATAGTATTTCTGAAAGATCTATTGTCCATTCTGAAACTTCCCTAGGTTCAGGACTTGACTGATATTGTGCATCAGTAAATGACATGGTAGCTTCTTATTGTTGTTGTCATTGCACATGTCTTGTCTGTCCAAAAAGTTAGTTCTTTTTTTCATTCTTTTAAATATACTAGTAATTTAATCCAATTTCTCTCTGTTGGCTGGCACTGGTATATTTTTTCTGCTTGTTGTTGCCGTTTCAGCTATTTTAAAATGCATATAGCTTTGCAATATGCTTGCAATTGTGGGTGGTTAATTGGCATCCCCGTTATTTTTTAAACACTTGAAAAAATATATACATACACTATTACTACTGCTACTACTACTACTACTACTACTATTACTACTACTTCAATTAGCGCCATGTTAGGACTGGTCAGGTTTCTTGCTAATCTGCAGTGTCTGGTTTCTTGCAGTTACAAGAACTACACCTTGGTGACCGTTTTTGGAAACTTGCACCAAGCCCAGCTTGGAGGAGTCCCTGGAACGTACCAGTTGGTCCGCAGTTTCCTGAACATCAAACTCCCAGTGTCTGTTCCAGGACTCCAGGTACATGCAGCCAGGATAGCACAGCTGTGGTTTTCTGGCATTGGTCTCTTAAACTTTTCTGATGAATGTGATATACCTATGCAAAAATGGGAATGCTGGGAGGGAAGACGTCAAAAACAAAGGGCAAAAAGATCTATTTGAATGCAGTTTGAGTTTGCTTATAGACAAGACTGTGGATACCCTTATGCTAAAAAAATAAATCATACCATATTGGATTATATTTAATGGTGGTTGAGACTCATAGTAGAGTCTTGTATTTAGCAGAGGCTTCAGTGGACAAAAGGAGAAGAACATATTTTTCACTTGATTCCTCCATGCTGTTTCCCCATGCCACCCTTCCAGGCTTTTCTGCGATATCCCCCTAAACTCTTGAAATAAATTTGGGACAGCATGAGAAAGGAGAAATCATAAAATGGCATTGCCTCCACTTGGTGAAAGAGGATTCCATAATCTTGCTAAGGCCTGTTACAGACAGCCAAAATAAAGCTGCTTCGAGTCACAGTGGAGGTATGGTGTTTCAATGATGCATGCATCCTAAGAGTCCAGAAGCCATACCAAAGCCATGTTCCAGTCCTTAGGGCTGGAGCGTGGCTTTGGTGCGACTTCTGGACTCTTAGGATGCATGCATCATTGAAACACCATACCTCCACTGTGACTCGAAGCAGCTTTATTTTGGCTGTCTGTAACAGGCCAAAGTAAATAAATAAATCCTTGCACATAGAAAACTTTCACCTGACTAGGGAGAAAGCTATACTGGAACCATTCTCCATGAAACTCAGTTCTCCAGGAATATTTTAGATGGAAGGGCACACAGTCATTTGAACCCCCACTTGCAATTCTTTTTCTGCTTGCTTTTTCAGGACGGGGAAGTGGAAGGCCACCCTGTTTGGGCACTCATTTACTACTGCATGCGGTGCGGGGATTTAATGGCTGCCTTGCAAGTGGTGAATCAAGCACAGCACCAACTAGGGGAATTTAAAAGCTGGTTCCAGGAATACATGAACAGCAAGGATAAAAGGTACTGAGGTCTTTCCGAAAGAGAATGGAGGCTTAAATGGTACAGTTTGTCCAGTCCGGGACTGCCTTCCCCAACTCAGTGCCCTCCAGATGTGTTGGACAACAGACCCCATAATCCCCAGGTACATTTGTAGTGCAGTACATTCAGGGTAGGTGTAGGCTACTCTTACCACTTTGAATCCCATTTAGTTGCCTCAATCACATTTTGGAGAGGATGGTAGAATAGAAATCCAACACATAATAGACAAGCAAGAGTAATTGGCACAGTGGGCATTATGGGTGAAAGCATCTTTGCATTTTGCAGAGGTACTGTGTAGCCTTGGGTGTCAAACCCAGGGCATGAGCAGCTGCTTTAAGAAGGAGAGTACTGAGAATGAGAAGCCATACACTTGGATGTTTAAAGATGACTCCTCTTGACATCCACAGTAAGAATCAGCCTGTCATTTTAATTTTTCTTCTTCCTTTTATTGCAGACTCTCACCAGCCACTGAGAACAAAGTTCGCCTTCATTACAGACGAGCCCTGAGAAACAACACCGACCCTTACAAAAGAGCTGTGTACTGTATCATAGGCCGGTGTGATATCGCCGACAACCACAGTGAAGTGGCTGATAAAACGGAGGATTACCTCTGGCTCAAGGTAATAATGGTGTCTATTGTTAAAACTAAAATTGGGAAGGAGACACATTGCACATCTCCTGCTCCACTCCTGCTATTTGTCTGAGGAGAGAAAGACATTTATATTTAGGAGAGAAATTTATATTTGTGCATCCATTGGACAAGGCAGGGCTTGCTTCAAAGTCATTTTTCCATCTTGTATCTAGCTGAACCAGGTGTGCTTTGACGATGATGGTTCCAACGCGCCTCAAGACAGGCTGACTTTGTCCCAGTTCCAAAAGCAGCTGCTTGAAGACTATGGCAAGTTTACTCAGAGATGAGATTTCATGTTTGTCTGTATATTTGTGTGTGTGTGTGGTTTTCTGCCAGCTGTCCTTTTCTATAAAATGAAGATTTTGCATAGAGTTGTCATAAGACTTTGAGTAGCTCTTGATCTTGGATCTTTTCCCGTGTATACCCCAATTAAACTAATGAATCAAGAGTAATTTTAATTTAGCAAGATGGACAAACCAGTCTAAATAATTAATGGTGACTCAAAAATGGGTCCTACAGATTACTTACATTACAATACTGCAGTATATATACACATATTATGCTTTACATATACAAATATGCTTTAGCGCTGTAAGGCCTTTACCACTCCTTTTATAAATTTTAATTGTTTTTTATTATAGATTTTTATAATCTGTAATCTGTGGTTTTAGATACGTGTTGCTTTAGACCTGCACAATACTGTGATTTAATAATTGAATTTTTAAAAATGATTTTAAAATTTGTAAAGAAATACACTTTCTACAGTGGCCTATGTGGCACGAAAATCTAATAATAATAATAATAATAATAATAATAATAATAATAATAATAATAATA
>NC_056529.1:3370845-3498132 GCF_019175285.1 Sceloporus undulatus | reverse complement strand
TACTTAGGCCTAAATCCATTTGCTGCTCCTAAGTACAGTAGAAGCATTAAATCAATTGGATTTACATAAATGTTGAATTATTACTTAGCATTTGATTCAATGTGTCTGTTCTGGTTCAGACTTTTCAATGAAATGTAGGCTTTAAATCAAATATTCCATTGCTTTGAATATTCGCTGTTGAAAGGTAGCATGTAAATAACATGGTTTCTTCTAGTACCTTGTTTTCCTTTGTTTAAAAAATAAATAACCTTTTTGTTGTTGTTGTGTATACCATGAATGTGGAGCAGTTTATTTGCTCCACTAGCACTGATTAAACAATGTTAGTATGTTGTGACAAGCAGTGTTTCCACTTCCGAGTGCCAGCTGTAGAAAGATATGTCCCTTTGCTCTTGTGCATTTCTTCAGGCGAATCACATTTTGCCGTGAACCAGCAGCCGTTCTTGTACTTCCAAGTTTTGTTCCTGACAGCCCAGTTTGAAGCCGCTATCGCTTTCCTCTTCCGCACGGAGCGCTTGCGTTGTCACGCCGCCCATGTCGCCTTGGTCCTTTTTGAACTGAAGCTGCTGTTGAAATCTTCTGGGCAGAGTGCACAGCTTTGTGAGTCTCACATTACTTACCCTAGATTACCCTTCCAGAGACAAACTCCTTGTGGAATTGATGCTCTTTGTATCTGCGCAGAATGTAAAACAAACTATCGAAGCAGTAGATTGCCGCGTTCAAGAGCAGAAGTAGACAACATGTCCAGATCGCACTGCGGGCACATCGCCATCCAGTTTGGAATTCACCACCAAAATGATCACAAGTGATTCAGATCTTTGTGGCTGAGGAGGGTCCCAGAGCATCCTCCTGCACCAAAGAGCCCTGTGAGATTTCAGGGCAAAAAACCCACTTTCTTTCCTTATGGGAAGAGAAAGGAGACAGCCAGTGTGTTTTTGACATCACAAATAGTACTGATTCAGCAGTATTGAAAACAAAAATAGGTGCTACTTGTGTTTCTTGGGCCACAGCTTAGCCGGCTCTATTCTAGATGTGTGTAAACCAGGGCTAGACAGTGTTAGTTATAAGTATGTGGCAGACCCATTACACTTGGATTCTTAGTTATAGAATCAACAGAAGGAAGACATTTTGAAACAAAAGTACACATTTTTCTCCCCTCTAACCAGCAAACTTCAAACATTTTTGTTAATTTTTATTCCAGTGCTCATCCAGGAATGTAAGTCCGTATCACCAGCTGACTTCCAATTCCTTGTGGCAGAGACAGAGATTTCTTGTGACTGTAGCTTGATTTTTCTGTCTCGTTTCAGTGAGCCATGAGGCAGGGGACCCTCCAGCCATCCGGCGCCTGAATTTTGTCCGTTTGCTGATGCTTTACACCCGCAAGTTTGAGTCCACTGACCCTCGAGAAGCCCTACAGTACTTCTATTTCCTCAGGTGGGTTCCTGAAGTAGCTTCGATTCAGTTGCTGCTTTGGATAAGGGTTGCTCTTTATTTTAGAAAGTGCTCCTGTGTCACAATGAACCATCGGCAATACATTTGTCCTTTCCATTCTTCCTTTGCAGAGACGAAAAGGACAGCCAAGGGGAGAACATGTTCTTGCGTTGTGTGAGTGAGCTAGTGATCGAAAGCAGAGAGGTAAGTAGAAGCAGACCAATGTCTTCCCTTCCTTATTTAGGATGGAATCATCCTTCTTTAAAAGGCCCACGTAATACAATAGGAGTAGACAACTACATGGGGCTAGTTCCCCCCTCCAACTTGCAGGCCTCCCCACTCAACAATCCCAAATGTGTCCATTTTCTTCTGCCATCCTTATCAAAGTGGTGACCAGATGTGGTATTGTGTCACTTCATGTTGCATTTTGAAAGGAACTGCTGAGGTATTTGGTGGTAGTATGTTGCTTTGGGAGGCCTGTGAACATGGGATGGAGGTATTTCAGGTGTTGTCACATTTTGGGGCCTTTCTGTGTGGTATTTTTTAGTTTATTCAGGGTTTTGTGTATGTGTGTGTGAGAGAGAGAGTGCCCAGTGTGTCATGCAAATTGTGCATGCACTGTGAAGCATGCTCTGGAATGACAAATGAACAGGAGATGGCTCAGTGGACAAACCAGTGTGCCTAAGCTCCCACTCCATGCACTTTCTTCTCACCACCCTTGTACGCCTAAATCCAGCTGTTGGGCCCAACTAGAGTAGACTCACTGCATTAGTGTAGCTTACATAAATGTTGACTTGCTGAAATTCCATTCCTTTACTGGGCCTATTCTAGCTGGAATTAAACATGAGATTTAAGCCAATGTGTACATGTTTAACATGATGCAGCCTGCCAAAAACAAGATAAACTCAGCTGCCTTTTGTTTGGCATTTCTGTCTTCCATTGCTAACACTGAGGAACTGGATTTCCAAGCAGACACTGGCAACCCACCTGATCTCCCAGTTTCCAAAATGCTTACGAATTTCTTAACCATTTTGAAGCTCGATGCTTCTTCAAGCCTATAAATAACAGTGTTTGATATTCCTTGGATTACTGTGATATTTAACACACCCTTTTAAACGTTTGTTTTGTTTTGTTTTGCATTGGTAGTTTGATATGATACTTGGAAAGCTGGAGAACGATGGAAGTAGGAAGGTAAGTCCGTATAATACTCTCCTCTCCAATATTTGAGTGTTAGCTGAGCAATTTTCTAATTTGTGTTTTTGTGACTTCCCGCTTTGTTTTCCAGTATTAAAGTTTAATGTTTGGGTTCTTGTTCTTCTAACTAATTCAGATTAATAGAGTTGGTAGTCAGTGACTTGTGTAGTTGCTGATCTGCCTGAAGCTTTCTGGACCTCCTGAAATTTCTCAACAGCCTTCAGAGGCAGCCATATGTAAAGATGTCATTGCAGTAGTCCAAATGGAGTGTGTAACTGATATTGACATCTCCAGGAACTGGTGTTATCCAGCATAGTAGCAACCATTCTTTTTTCCAAACATTGCGTTCCAGTGTCTCTCTTTGTCTTCTTTCATCAGCCTGGAGTGATTGACAAGTTTACCAAAGACACAAAACCGATTATCAATAAAGTTGCCTCAGTGGCAGAAAGTAAAGGGCTGTTTGAAGAAGCTGCCAAACTTTATGACCTTGCCAAGGTAAGCAGGTTATAACTATTGCAAGCCAAGAAGACCATTTAATGTCCAGATCAGTCAGAGTTAGTTAGAAGACCTTCCAGCGTCTTGGAATGTGAATAGAATTTGCAAAACCAGTTTTAGACTTTCCATCAAACTCTGCTATTGTATTTGTTTTAATTGTCTGGGTTTTTTAGGGCTCCACATGCCTTTCTGCACAGAAGATCCTCCAGATCTCTATGTTTAAATATAGCGAGTAGACTTCCAATGGGGTTTGTGACTGTTAGGAAAGCCATTTTTTAAAACCAAGAAACAAATAATAAAGAATATTCTTTCCATCCCTATTGAGTAATAGCAGAGCACCAGAAGAAACATTTTGGATCACTATTAATCCGAAGGACGGTGTACATTTGCTAGTGCTGGGTTATGTAATACATTTGAGTGTGTATTGCTCTACAGCTGTTCCTATACTATATGTTTGTGTAATCATTAATAATTATAATTACACACGTAATAATAATGTGTAATGTAGGCCACAGTAATTAATAGGTATTCATGATGGTGCAATATTCAGAAAGCCACAGTTAGAGAAATAGGTCTTTATGAGGCCTACCTAGCCTTCCTCTCAATCCAATATAGGGAGAGGCAGGATACAAATAAATATTATTATTATTATTATTATTATTATTATTATTATTATTATTATTATTACAGTGGTACCTCGGGATACGAAATACCCAGGTTACGAAATTTTCGGGATACGAAAAAATCCCATAGGGAATTATTGTTTCGGGTTACGAATGTTTTTTCGGGTTACGAAAAAACTTTTGGTGCTTTTTTCGGCTTTTTCGCACGGAATCGCGGCTTTTCCCCATTAGCGCCTATGGCAATTCGGCTTACGAAGGCTTTTCGGGTTACGAACGGTGCCACGGAACGAATTAATTTCGTAACCCGAGGCACCACTGTATTATTATTATTCACATTCTCCAAAACTCTTTTCCAGGCAGGATATTAACCAAAAGAAAGGCAAGGGTAGAATTGAGGAGAGAATGGCGCGTTACAGACCACTGGATTGCGGCGGTCTGGCTCCGCTTCCGCTTGCAGTGTCCGGGAGCCGCAGCGGTCAAACTGCGCAGCTCCCGGACGCTCCGAGGAAGGAGCGCGGAAATCGCGCTCCTTCCTGGGCCCTGGAAGAGACGCTGTGAGGCACTAGTTGCACACTCGCGGCATCACTTCCGGGACACGACGTGCGGACGCACAGCGTCCGCTACGTCAGTATGGCAGTAGTCGTGTGGAACGGCCGCCGCCATTTGTCACGGACTCTGTCCGTGATAAGGTTAGGGGCGTCTGGAAGAGACACCCCTTTTTAAAACTGGGACGTCCTCAGGACGTCCCTAATGGCAGTCTGTAACCCGCCAATGATTTGCAGGAGCCCCAAGCTCTACAATGTGTAATGCTTTTATGGTGTGCAGACTGAACAGAATCTGCCTCTACTAGACGCCACTCATATTTCGAATTGTACCAAGGGATAAATCTTCCTTTCCCTTCCCTTCCGTTTTAAAATTAAAACAAGTGTTGTTCTAGCTAGAGACTACATGACCTCGTTTTTCTGCCTCTGCATTCCTCAGAACCCAGACAAAGTCCTGGAGCTGATGAACAAGTTGCTGAGCCCTGTGATCTCTCTGGTCAGCACCCCGCAGTCGAACAAGGAGCGACTGAAGAACATGGCTCATTCCATTGCAGAGAGGTGAGGCCTGCTCTTGCGAAAGGGACTCCACTTTCCACCTTGCCCAGTATTTCTTGACCTTAGCCCCTGTGGCTTGAGAAGTGCCTTCAATGCTCTGCTCGGGGGTCAGATACAGGGCTGCAACAGCTCCTGTATACCTTTTCCTTGTTGCCTGTTTTGCCAACTTCAATCCTGAAAGCTTAACATTCCTTAATTATTTCCTGTGTTCCACTGAAATCCTGAAAAACATTTCCAGTCTTCCAGTAACAGTTTAATTGTTACTTCCTTTCTTCCCACATTTTATTTGTGCATATCTTGTTAGCTGCAACATTTTTGCTGTTTCTCATATGTTCAGTTTCCAGCTTTTACTAACGGATAATTTGTTATTCCATTTGGTGGCTGTTCACATTTCGGCAGCTGTATATATATTTCTGATGTTTTACTGAAAACAATCTCTATCTCTTTACTAAACTCAGTTTCTTAATAATACAGCAGTTGGATCTAAAGCAAGTTAACAATCTCAAGGTGAATCACTGGCATTTCCAGTTTTAAAAAAGGATAAGGATATATGTACCAGTTAATGTTTGGAAAATAGCAAATTGCACGCTTCTTACAGAACAGACTTTGCAGAATATCCTTAACTGTGATTTGCTTTATTTTTCTTTAGATACAAAGCACAGGGAGTCAGTACAAAGAAGCATATTGACTCTACATTTTATCTCTTGTTGGACCTGATCACCTTTTTTGACGAATACCACGCCGGTCACATTGACAGAGCCTTCGATGTAAGTTCCAGGTTTGTCCTGCAGAATTCAAGGATTTCTTGGGTTCCAAGCTTCCTCTAGCCCAGAAGCTTTTCTCAAACAATAAGACAGCCAGATGTTCCTTGTAAGTTCAGGGGGCCATAGCGAAAATTGCCATTCCCAGTTAGTTGCCCTCATAATCATGCCAAGGTCGGGTGGTCAGACAAAGCTGGCAGGATAAAATAAGAGAGGTGTGAACTCAATGAGCATGCAGCAAAGAGGCAAAGGGGTGCCTTTTAGGCACAGAAGCCATTGCTTGCAAATGTGCTCAAGCCTGACTTGGGAGGTTTTATAATTCTATCCGATCAGAGTTAACCAGTAAGTTGCCTGGATGGATGGGAAAGGATAGATTGGAAATATCCAGCCCTGGTACCTAGGCTCACATCTAAAGGTTCTAGGTCCAGGAGATCCAGGCACTCCTTGCCATCTAGTATTCCAGAGTATAGGCTTTGAACAACTCCAGTTTCATGGGGTTTGTTATACACCAGCTTAAGTACACTAAATACACCAGATCTTGTCTGTTCTTGGAAACCAACATGGTAACATGGATATGTTCGCTGTTTATTTTTGCATACTCCTACTCCTGTGTCTTTCATTCTAGATCATTGAACAGCTCAAACTGGTCCCCCTCAGTCAAGAATATGTTGAAGAAAGAGTAGCAGCCTTCAGGAATTTCAGCGATGAAGTAAGCTGGCGGCAGCTGCTTTGCTTTTATTCCTTGAGTCAAGAACGTCAGGTCCTCTCTGATCCCAGGTGTTTGCAGCACCTCAGTCTCTCATGCTCAGCCTGTGTACAAAGCCATGCTCTCTGTGCCACTGACAAGGACTGACAAACAAGAAAGAGTGGACAACTTTCAATGTTCAGTGCCAACTTTTCACTC
The DNA here is from genome assembly GCF_019175285.1 of Sceloporus undulatus. Taxonomy (NCBI): domain Eukaryota; kingdom Metazoa; phylum Chordata; class Lepidosauria; order Squamata; family Phrynosomatidae; genus Sceloporus; species Sceloporus undulatus. Next base: position 3,491,630 of record NC_056529.1, on the reverse strand, counting down.
TGAAGATAAACCACAGGCCACACCAGGCATGGAAATGCCAACATTTAAAAAACAAATCAAAAGTGAATGGTGGTCCACTTATAATTTTATGTGTTTGCTGTTGAATGGGACTTTGCACCCTCTTCTGACATGGGATATTATTTCCATTTTTGTCTCTGTTTCTTATGGTAATCTTTTTAAGAAGCATTAGACAAACATCCACTTTGTTCTCAGCCTGATCTCACAGCTGAAATGGACTGGCATAATCTGTCCTATTGCGTTTCTATCAACATTTATACCTTAGCCACAGGTGGCAAATCTCTCCGTCTCATTTTAAAAAGCAGACTCCAGAGTTTTAACTGTAATCTTTCCAACATATCTTAAGCAGGATTTTGTCAATAAGGTAATTGGTTTTTGTGCTGCTAAGTGAGCGTGGAGATAAAAGGCCTGAGAATGAATGAATGGTCCTTTTTTGTGCGTGTTTTCTGTGGTGCAGGTTGGGTTTTCCGCCTCGAGCCTCAGAAGAGATTGGTTTTCTGGGCTGTCCATTTTATAGGCTCTTGAGCCGACATTGTCTATCGGTAATTGTTTGCTTCTGGCCTTATTGGTCAGAAAATCCAATCCTTGCAGTTTGAGGTTGTTGGATTCCGCTCCTCATCGACAGACTAATCCTGGCTCAGAACCTTTCCCCGGTCTCTGAGAAGATGAATTTCCCATCTCTCCTTCCTTGCTGAGTAGTCAATGAAAGAGCTTTCCTTTTCACTCTGCACTCTTTTCTTTTTATTCCTAACCTCATTTTTTAAAACCAGTTTTATTATAGCCTTGCCAAATCAGGGTCTGTTTTCAGGGTCGGAATTCATGACCCAAAAATAGGTAGTCAGTGATAGAAATATTATTTTTGGTTTTCTCTTAGAAAACTCTGCCTCAACGTCACTTTTAATCATCATCATCATCATCAACTTTTTTTAGTTATATCTTCCCAGTCTCCCTGCTTCATTCATTTATAGAAGTGAGACCATATCAGACCCAGAGGACATGGATAGGATCCCTTGTTGGTAGAAAGAAATAAAACGGGATTAGCCGTGATTTATGAAGTAAATGTGGACATGCATTTCCCAAGTCTTAAACTACCTGTCTACTCTATGATATGATATCATGAAAATATGACACCCATCTCACCAATCTGTGGGACACTGACTGGACTCTCAGATTCCTGCCTTGTCTCTTGTATGTATGTATGTATGTATTCTCTGCTTCTTTTCTTGTTTAGATCAGACAGAACTTGTCAGAGGTCCTCCTTGCAACCATGAATATCTTGTTTACCCAGTACAAGAGATTGAAGGGCACCAGCCCAGCCACTCCTGCTAGGCCTCCGCGTGTTGTTGAAGACCGAGACTCGGTACGTTTTTCCTTCCTAAGCCTTGCAGGACAAGGATGGAGAAAGACCAAACTTCTGGGATGTCTGTGAAATCCTCCAAAATCTGAATCCTCCAAAATACTGGAATTTCAAGGACATTTGGTTTAAGTATGGCTTCTCATGGTGCCCACCCTTTCAAGATGGATGACACCTTCCTTCCATGATGAGTTATTGCAGGGCTGTAATAATCTCTGTTTGTCATCCCTTTTGCTTTTCTGAGATGCCAGGTTTCGAGGTGGATGATCCACAGAGGCCCCAAACATTTCCCCCTTGATTTGGGGGTGTCCTGATTTTTGGCAGAATGCTTCCAACTCAAATTGGAAAATGCAAAAGTTGTATACATTTTTACACCCTTCAACAATTCAGCAGAAATTGATTTTGTATAAAGGTCCAAGCAGAATGCATATCAGCAGATCAATAAACCTGTGCCCTTCTGGCTTAGATCACTAGTGCCATAGAGGCCTAGGTAATAACAGAGTGGGTTATTCATTTCAGGATATGCATTTAAATGCAAGCCATAGCCCTAGACCATGTATGAGTGCATCCCAGTGGATAGGGACAGGGTCAGACCAAGGATTTTTCTTTTGTGAGCCAGGCTTATCTTCTGGGAATAATAATACTAATAGCAATGGCGGTAAGCAATAGTACACAGTCATTACTTCTGTAGGGAAATGAGGAGGGGAAAGCAAGAAATCACCAAGATCAAATGCAAGCCTTAACACTTTCAGCATTGCTAAAGGCCAGACAGCTGTTGATTTGTTTGGGGATTTTTATTGGAGCCGAAGGGCATTCTTGTGCTGTGTGAAAAAGGAGAAAGTAATTGTCATTGAAATGGTCAGCGACTGCTTTAGTCTTTGATTAAATGATTATAGCAAATAGAACACCTGAACCTCCAGGCGTCCTTTAACCTTTTTGGAGAGTGCAAGCGTGAGTCAGCTGAAATGATTTCTAAATAGAAAGAAAGGGAAAGAACCTAGCCATATCAATCTGTTGAGAAAGTTTTTGATATTTAAGGCAGACAATAGTAAGTCTGTGTCAAAACAGCTCCTGTGTTTCCATTCATTTGGTGTCCTTATCATTGCTTCTGCTGCTGGTAAGGTCACTGGTAAGGCAGATTTTTCAGAAGCCTTTCCCTAATAAAACTAATGAAAAGCACAAAAATCCTAGTATTAAAAAGACGGAATGAAATTTTCTAATGGCTTGCTGGTCTGTTTAATTTTAAGTTGCAACATGTGAATTGGATGAATTGCAGAAATAATGTGAAATTTGTAATGGCAATTGTTTTAAAGGCTTTTTGTGGGAAAATACAGTAGGTGTTTCTGAACGGAGCTAAGGCTGTTTAGAAGCAGCTCCAATATCTGGTTCACCTTGATTTCATCCGGAGGGAAGAGGTCCCTTACAAAGAGATCTCTAGTAGAAAAGTTCTATGCCCATCCAGTATCCATCGCTTGTCATGGTAACGCCGCTGTTGTTCTGTTTTTGTGTTTCCCAGCAACTTCGATCTCAAGCGCGAGCCCTCATTACCTTTGCCGGGATGATCCCATACAGAACCTCTGGCGATACCAACGCTCGGCTGGTGCAGATGGAGGTTCTCATGAATTAGATGTTTGGGGCGAGCTGTTGGTTCCTTTTTGTCTTCTTAGTGGATGGGTCCAGCTTAACTTGTGGGCTTTTTGTTGTTTATGTTTTTTGTACGATGGATTTTTTTTGTCAACCACAATAAATTCCTTTGTGTTTCTATTTGTTTTTGGACATTTTCTTTTACGTTTGCCATTTTATTTTTACGTTGTCTTATTCCTTTATTTTTCCTTTTGCAATGTTTCTTCATTTGGAATAGTGAGGGAAGAAGGTGAGTGGGGGCAAGAAGCCTATTTGTTAGCAAAGGGAAGCTTTGGAGACTAGGGTTTATATCTTTATTTTCTTTCCTAGAGCATTTCTGGTGTGGCTTGTTACTCTTACAAGATTAGGAACAAAGCATTTGTCTCAGTATATAATATAATTTAACTCAGGGCTTTTTAAACTGTCTGATATGGGGAACCAAGAGGACTTCCTCCCTCACATCATGTGCCAGGGACTGGCTCCATACAGTATTTGTGTTCATTGACCCATGATTTCTTAATTTCTTGGAGACTCTTGAGACCAGCAGACAATGTTCATGAACTGGTACTGGTCCAGAAGCCATCACTTTGAGTAACTCTGATCTAGTCCTTCTCTCGACTGGTTGAAGGAGACCAGCGCTACTGAAATGGTGCCGGTCCATGAGCCATTGACTGCCATTCCACAGCAAGTTTCCAGAAAAGAAGGAGTTGGTGTCAATGGACAAGAATATGATCACAGTCCCTTAAGAAGCATTGATCTAGAACATACACTTAGAACCAAAGGTGTTCTTTTCCCAATGGAATGCTCTTAATTCATCTGTCATCCCCATTCCAACCAGTTCCCTTCTCATACTGCAGCCCTTACAACAGAGGTGAGGACTCAGTTGTCCTCTTTCTGGTGTTGGATTCTGACTCTCATCATCCCTGACTGCAGCTGGGGCTAATGGAACATCTGGAAGGCCACAGGTCTCCCCAGTCTACAGCCAATCTGATGAAGCACCAGAAGGTTCCCCGACTCTTCAGATGGGGCAAGGGACAGGATTGTGGAATCAGGGGTAAGAGTCCCTCTGGGTTCTTGAGGAACTTTAGATCTGGTTACGTTCTGCACCAGGGTGGGGAACTGGCAGCCCTCCAGATGTTGTCAGGCTGCAATTCCCAGTTGCCCTATCCAGTGCTGGGATGATGGGAGCTGCAGTCCAACGATATCTGGAGGGCCACCTTTTGCCTGGAGTCCCTTTGTACGGAACTGTGTATTTGCCTTTGAAAAATGGGAGGCTATAACTGAACTTTTCAAGCAGCTCTAGAATTTGAGAGGCCAACCTTTCTGGTATAGGCATGTCAGGTTGCTGGGGGAATATAACTGCATTTCCTCCTTTTTCATCATAACCCAAAGTTTGTGCCACTGCTTCCAATGGCAACCTAGGGTCCAGTTCCCTTATCTCCCTAAATACATCTTAGAAAAATGTCTACATACAATCTGAAGGGAGGAGGGAGGATTTTTGGGGGGACAAACTCCCAAAATCTCCCCACGATCATGACCACTGATCTTGGTTGCTGGGGAAGTCTGGAGTTTTAGTCCCTCTTAGTAGCTTTTCCAAGTTCTACTCTGTCCTGGCATGCTTGTTCAGACCTTTCCCTGTATTGGCTAATAACACGAACGAGAGAAGGGAAACACATCCAGATTCAGGCCACGAGGTAAGTTTCACTTCATGTTATGGGATGGGGTTTGAGATGAGGCTGCAGTTAAGCCAGCCAAGCCACCACCGGCCCATCTGCATCGAGGAGGGAAACAAATAAGGGAGACATGCACATCCTTTGCAGATTGAGAAATATGAGCACAACCCCTTTGAAAGCAAAGTCTGAATTATGTTGGAGGTACTATATAGCCATTATGTCTAGTCACCATCAGTAGTCTTGTCCCACTCCTAGGATGAGTTCAAGGGCAAGTTTTTTGCTCCCGGGACCCTCAGATAGGCCATATAGACTGTCAAAAATTGGGGGGTGGGCTGGAACTAGACCTCTTCTAAACAGGTCTTCTATGTTGCCCACCTGTTCTACTTAAATTTTCTCCAGCCCTCCTCTGAATTCATATATCTTGGTATATATCACTGTATCTCACAGTAGTATTGTCCCCTTCAGTGACGGTCTTTTCAGAGAAACTACTGCTTCAATGGTGTTCCAACCATCGATGGCAAGTTTCTTGTTGGAAAAACCACACACAAAGATGCATAATGAGAATCAGATCACAACATGGGAGATGCAAAGACATCTGGAAGAGAGAGGTCCCTCTTTTATCTGAAAGAGAGAATGCATGGAGGATGAGAACTGGGTCACTTGATAATATGGACCCCCCTGGGCAATCTGCCCATGATTTCTTTGTCATGCCCACCATCCTACTGGTTGTTCTGTGGTCTTGGGATGGCAGAACAGGGCTGGCTCCAATATTTGACCAGTTCCTAGCCAGACCTGGAGAAAGAGTCATCCAGCCTTGGTCCAGACTAGCAGGGAATGCAGGAAACTAGTCCAAAAAAGTACAGTCAGTCCTCTGTATCCATGGATTTTGCATCCATGGATTAACCACCCAGGGCTTGAAAATGCATTTTTTTAAAAAAATTCCCAAAACCAAACCTCGATTTTGCCGATTTATATATGGGATGCCATTTTACCACTCCAGTGCATATAATGGGACTTTAGCATCTCCAGATTTGGGTAGCCATAGGAGGGTCCTACCAAGGGTCCGTTGTACCTAGGTTTTCTTTGCAGAAACTCCCAATCTGAGCCAAAAATGTGGTCATCGTTGTTTAAAAATGAAACTGTCTTGTTGAAAGTGTGTGATTTTGCTGAAAGGGAAATTAAGAGGAAAGCTTACGGCATCCGCTTGTACTCAATGTTGCCTCTCTTACGTTTTCCAGTTATTTTCTTTGCCGTTTTCAGGAACGTTGCTTCTCATGCTTCCATTGGTTGTTCGAAAAACATCTGGCAGATTTATTTCGGCTATGTATTCCTGCCGTGGCTCATAACGGGTGTCAATCTGATTTGTATCATCTGATTCCTTGCCATCGCCAAGGGCAAAAAGTCGATGGGCATGTTTCCCGGGTGGCAAAAGTCTCTCGAGGGCAAAGATTTGCTCCAAAATTATGGGGATGGTTTAGAAGGACTTGGAAGGCCAGATTTTAAAAGGTGAGAAGGCAAAGGTCCCTTTCAGCCCAGGCCTTAAACTTCTCAGATGCCAAGGAAAATAAAATAAGAGAGATTGTGTAAAAGCTTGCTCTGTGCCCAGAAATGTCTCCGGTGCACTGCCTTTGATCATGGCAGCTCCACTCTCTTAAGTCAATGTGCATCTGGTTATCTGGATGATCATGCCCATTCATCTCAATGAGAATTACTTACTGAATAAATATACCTAAAATCAAGCCACATGTGGATGAGGAATGTATGGGGTCAACGTCCGCAAGCAAGGGAAAATTGTCCTCTAGAGTTTGAACCATATTTAAGCAAGCGAATGCATTAATGTAACAACGAAAAAAGCCAAACCACTTCCTTCAGTCTCTTTATAAAAGGACTCTGTCTTGAGGTTTCGGTAATGGTCCCGTTTCAAAGGAAATTGCATTTGGTTAATCATTGGCGGAAAGGCAGGTTGTCGATGCTGCTAAAAATAATCCTGTTTGTCGAAAAGACTTCGACGTGGCCTTCTTTTTTACAGACAGTTTCTGTGTTTACCCCATTTTCCTTGACAGTTGCATGAGACCTAGCAATGCAATTGCATGCGATCTAGCAACCAAGGCCCTGCAGCAAAGACTGCAAAGAGAAAAGATGCTTGAAATGTAGAGAAGGCAGGTCTTCAAAAAAACGTATCTTCCTGTTCTCCAAAGAGGATCGAGAAGCTCTTCTCCCAAGAGGACCAACCGCCGGGCCGAAGTCACGGTATCGTTGCTGCAGCTGGTGTTGTGAATCAGGCCGACAAAAAGCGCATCTTACTATCCGGCTATTTCACTACACCAGGGTTGCATCATACCACTCGCCTCCCCTCCGCATCCAGCGCAAGAGAGCCTTCTTTGCCTTCGATGTTGTTGCTCGGCTCCTTTTTGTCTTTTGCCATGATTTCTCTGGACTTGTCGCTTCCAAGATGTGTGTGCAATAAAAAGATAAAACCGACATTGTGTGTCTATGTGAAAATGTGTGTATACGGCTGTGTGTATATCGCTCCAGATGTCAGACCAGATTTCCTATCCAAGTGGGAGATAAGGGTGCAATTCTTACTGTTTTGCCAGACTTCCAGGTAAGAAGAAAGACCCGAGTGCAAATCTCCACCTTGGCCAGAAGAGAAACAGCTTGCTATAGTTTCCAAGGCTTAATTCATATGTTTCTGCAACATGCAAAGAATTGCCATGTATGTATTTACAATACTCCGCTTCCTTTTTTCCCTCTCCAACATTTCGGTGCCAGGGCTCACCTTCCATGTTGCTTTGCATCCATCTCCCTAGAAACAATATATTCAAGAGTTGTGTTGACCATATATATATGTGTGTGTGTGTGTGTGTGTGGTCCCTATATATATAGTAACATCCAAAATCCACAAGATAGCAATACCTTTATAGGGCCAACCAAAATGCACATTATATGTATTGCAAGCTTTTGAAGCTCCCTGAAAGGCAGTAGCTTCTAGTCTTGCTAATGGGAAATCTTTGAAATAGTACAGCAACATCCAAAATCCACAAGATGTTGATACCTTTATTAGGCCAATCAAAATGCACATGATAACACATTTGCAAGTTTTCGAAGCTCCCTCAAAGGCAGATGGGTTTTTGTTTGTGTTTGTTAAATGGCCAACACAGCTGTCCCTGAATGTTTTCAGTAACACAACGTACGGTGAAGGCAACACTACGGTGTTGTGCCTAAAAGAAATCCCAGATAGAAAACACAATAAAACAAGGTGTATTTAGCAGCTACCCCAGAGGCACCGAAGGGAAAAATAAAGACCTGAACATTTCCCCATTAACCGGCTGGAATTGAGTGGCAGCGCTGACTTCCAAATGGCTTTTTTCCAGATCATTATCTGTCATTGCTTTTCAATTGCCGTGTGACTGCGGACCTCAAGATGCGCTACTACTCTGCACATTGCTACAGGGCAAATTCTCAGACTAGAAATATCATAATGCATGGTTAAATGCGTTGCAATATTCCAACTGGCTTGCTCTGGAAAAGAAAGATATTGGTAATTGATTATTACTATTAAGCTTTATTTATAGAGCGCTGCAAATGTACACAGCGCTGTACATACAATCAGTTAGAAGCAGCATAAAATAAAACGAACCTGCCTAAGGCATGGATGCTACTAAAATGATTTAAGAAACAGGGGAAACTAAAGGATGTTGAAAAACAGAAGGGAAGGAACCAGTAGAGCGAGAAAGAGGAAAGATGTCAAGGGCAGAAAGGAAGGAGCAACAGGAATGAGAAGACCAGAAGGAACTGGGTCGAGAGAAGAAGTTGCGGGCTTGGAAGGAGCAATCTCAGAATGAATAGTAGTAATCCTAGTGAAGAAATAGGTAGCAAAATCATTAGAAGAAAATAATGAAGAGATAGGAGGAGGAGAAGGTTTAACAAAATGCCCCCAGATGCTCTGAGATTTCCCCATAGGGACCTCCTTCCCCACAAGCAGCGTTTTGCTTCCCTTAAACCCAAATGCCAAGGAAACGCAATGTACCCAAACGGTGCAAATCAGCCGCACCCTCCCTGCCTTTTTAAAAAAAACAAACCATTTATCCTTAGGACTTAATACAAAATCCGTTATCATGCGCTTGATCTCAAAGTGGAGTCGGTGAACTCGTATTTTAGACATTTCTCCCGGCTATTCTTTTCCGCAACCAGCTCAGGATGGTTCGAGCCCATTACTTCCCTCGGTGGCGAGTCAGATTTTTCTGGTTTCGCAGGGGTATAAAATGTCCCATCGCTCCCAGATGGTGCTGCATTACAGGCCCCAGTCAGAGACTATTCCCCTTTACCTGTGATCGGAGGGAGAGATAGGCAGCCGAGAGGATGAAATGGCCGAACTGCCGGGGTCCGAACGAAATCTGGACCTGACCCGCTCCAATGGCCGGTTCATCATCAGCACCCTCATTGGCCCCGAGGGCAGCGGCCGGAGCCCTTATGGCCAGAGCGACATGGCCGGCTACGACACCCATCACACCCACAACAGCACTCTCTACCTCCAGACCTTTGGCTACAATACCGTCGACGCCGTGCCCACCTACGAAAACTATGCCAACACCAAGATCTTGGGGGACAACAAGAAGCCCAGGCCTACCTTGGCCGATCTGCACTCCTTCCTCAAGGTAAATGCAAACCATGCTCCCAGTCCCATGGCTCCCAGTCTCTCTGGTGTGCTTCATCCTTGACGCTTTGCCATAGAAATGCCATTGTGTCTTGAGTTGAGAGAACAGGGGTCAGCCCTACCATTAGGCAGGATGAGGCACCCGCCTCTGGCAGCAGATACTGTGGGACTATTATTATTATTATTATTAATTTAATTTTCTTATATCCCACCTTTCTTTGAACATAGGGACTCTCAAGGCAGTGAACAACAATGCCTGATTCCCACTACCTTTTAAACCGGGTCGCAAATCGGTTAGAATTGGTTCAAATGACCCTGGTTCCCACTTGAACCAAATCGCCAAATCAATTTGGAGAAGGGGGCATGCACTAGACACATTTAACTGGCGTCTTTTTGATGCTGATTTTTGCTGTCTTTTTGGATAAATCAATTCCGCGCAAGTGTGAAACAGATGCTGATCGGAATCGGTTTAAATTTGCCCTTCGGCCAGCTGGAGCAGGGTCCATTTTGAACAGATTCATTCATGAATGTGATCCCCATGATGTGTGTGGTTTTGTGTGGTTTTACCCAGCAAGAAACCTGCCATCGTCACTCGCCAAGGTACGAACCCCATCGAAGCAGCAGTTTCTCTGAAGGAGGGGTGGAAGAGACGGTCAATGAAGGGGAGGACAAGCCGGAAGGAGAACCAGTCCGTTTTGGATGGGTCAAGGGGGTGATGGTGAGTAGGCTTGGGATGATGTCTAGCTGCTGCGTTTTGTACTAGATATAATTTCTGAGTCATCTTCAAGGGCAGCCCCACATAGAGTACACTGAAGTAGTCTAGACAGATCATGAAACTTCAGAACCCAGGATTCTGTCAGATGGAGCCATGGCAGTTAAAGCGGTGTCAAACTGCATTATTTCTCCAGTATAAACGCACCTCCAGTCAGATGTTATCTGAAGCTAATCCCAAAATATGGTTCCATCAATGGAGTTCAATGTGCTTTCATGCTTCTGCAGACCTTTGCACTCATCTGTTGTTGCTCCTCTATATTCTAGATCCGTTGCATGCTCAATATCTGGGGTGTCATTCTGTACCTTAGGCTTCCTTGGATCACAGCACAAGCAGGGATAGGTAAGTATTGTTTAATACTTGTGTAAGCGTGCTCACTTGGACCATGCATCCCTTGACAAACTCCATCTCAACACATATCCAGGGGTAGCTGTGTTGGCCACATAGCAAAGGACAATAACATCCCAAACCCACAAAACAGGGATACCTTTATTGGACCAACCATAATGAACAAAATACACAATGCATCTTCAGAGATGCTAGCCACAGATGCTGGCGAAACGTCAGGAATAAACTCTTCTAGAACATCGCCGCATAGCCTGAAAAACCCACAAAAAACTATGGATGCCGGCCATGAAAGCCTTCGACTTCACAAAGGTATCACTGATGGATTTTTGTTTGTATTTGTTCAATGGCCAACACAGCTCCCCTGAATGTTTCCTGATCTCCAGAGTCCTAGTCCAGTTCTCAAACCACTTTGCCACGCTGGCTTTCTATAGGCAATGTAGCTTTTTGTTTTGGTCAAAAAAGGAAGGAATAAGGGAGGAATGAGGGTCATCAAGACCATCCCAGGGCTGGCATTTGCCCCACTTACCCTAAGCAATATAATCCAAATGACTTTTCCTACCTCCGCAGCCCTGACTTGGGTGATCATCCTGATGTCAGTGACAGTGACCACCATCACAGGGCTGTCCATCTCCGCCATTTCCACCAACGGCAAAGTGAAATCAGGTAGGATTTGACCAAGTATCCTTTCTAGTTTCCATGCTACATCCCATATGATCTTCTACTCTCCTTGGCTTCAGGCAACATCCTTCCTCCTCTCTATATCCCCCCAACAACCACGGTTAAAACTGAACTTGCCACCTCATCTCCGTACCTGCAAGGTTTTGAATTTCAATTGACATTTTCACACATGACCGGACTCTCCATTCCACCCCATGCATCCGAGGAACTAGGCTCAGGTCTACAAAAACCCAGGCTACTAGCGTCTTTCTTTCAGTTAGTCTCAAAGGTGGTGCAATATCCCTTTGCATCCTGGCAGAATTGAAAGATATAGCCATGCCAGTCTGTAGAATCAGTATATATAGAGAGATCTTGTAGCACTAACTGAAAGAAAGAAGTTGGCAGCATGAGCCTTCCTAGACTTCAGCAGCAGAGTTCATATGGGATAATTCTGGCCCTCAATCTCTCAGGTGGGACTTATTTCCTCATTTCAAGAAGTCTTGGGCCTGAGCTGGGCGGCTCCATCGGCCTCATCTTTGCTTTCGCCAACGCCGTGGCCGTGGCCATGCACACCGTGGGCTTTGCAGAAACAGTGCGGGACTTACTGCTGGTAAGGATCTGCAATCCCCATAGGAGCAGGATTTGGAAAAGACACCTCTGAGGAGACTACAATTCCCAGAATCCTCCAACAGGAATTTAATTGAAGCTGTGGATTAAAAAAAATCCATGGACTGCATAAAGTGGGCCCTTGGTATCTGCTGGAGTTTGGTGCCAGGACTTCCCGCGGATGCCAAAATCCATGGAATTGGGCCTCCCCTAATCAATGTTGGGGATTCTAGGGGCTGTAAGGGGTGCTGGGGTGCTTTTTGGGGGGCGCACTTAGGCCTCCAGGGGGCTGAAGGTGAGGTTTCTTCTTCCCCAAGGAATACAACGCGACCATTGTAGACCCCACAAATGACATACGCATCGTTGGGGTCATCACTGTGACGGTGCTGCTTGGCGTCTCCTTGGCGGGCATGGAGTGGGAGGCCAAGGTAAGGCACCATTTGTGCAGGTCTGTATTTATTTCAGGGAGTGTAAATAGTACCCTGTCGATGAATTCATTGGTATTTGGCAGGCCCAGGTCCTCTTCTTCATTGTCATCATGATCTCCTTCATAAACTACCTGGTGGGCACAGTCATTCCAGCCAGTGAAGAGAAGCAAGCAAAGGGATTCTTCAGTTACAGAGGTAAACTCTAAGAGGTGGCGATCCATGTCAGTGGGGTGATAAATCCACTCCAGGATTTACTTAGAGCTTTATAGGAGCTCACCAAGGTGCAAAATATTGGTGGTAGTTTTCGGCCCCTTGGATAGCTCCTTAAATAGGTCTGGAACCCATTTGTTCTTGTTGTTGTTGTGTTCCTTGAAGTCATTTCCAACTTATGGCGATTGTGGGGTTTTCTTGGCCGCAAACCGGACCTTATGTGCGCTCACACCAACCTCCTTGTTTTTCCAGGGGATATCTTTGCCCAGAATTTTGTTCCCAACTGGAGGGGGCCCGACGGCAGCTTCTTCGGTTTGTTTTCCATCTTCTTCCCATCGGCCACCGGCATCTTGGCAGGAGCCAACATTTCTGGTGACTTGAAGGTAGGCGTTCCTGGGAGGGAATGGGTCGCTGCTGTTATGGGAGAAATGCATTGAAGGTCTTGCTTAGAAAGAGCATAAGGAAACTGACCTATACCTGTGTGATGCATCTGAGGAAGTAGGCTAAAGTCTACCAAAGCTCATGCTACCAGCTTCTTTCTTTCAGTTAGTCTCAATGATGCAACAAGAGCCCTTTGTGCATATATACTGTGTGTGTGTGTGTGTGTATGCACACCATCAAGCTCCCTTTGCATAATATATATATATATACACACACCATCCAATGTCTTTCAGCGCTCTACATTGGACAGACAGGACAGTCTCTATGCCAGAGGATAAATGGACATAAATCAGACCTTTTGAATGGGAGTATGCAAAAACACAGTTGCATTTGCAATGCGTGTATCAACATTTCTTTCCCTCCCTTGCATAGGATCCTGCTGTGGCCATTCCTAAAGGGACCCTCATGGCTATTTTCTGGACGACCATCTCCTACTTGGTCCTTTCTGCTACAATTGGTAAGAAATGGCCATTTGTTGGTTGAATCAGTGGAAGAGTTACGCTGGACTACACCAGCCAAGGGATGGGAATGCTGAGGACCAAGGACAGATGCATGTTTCATTTCCCATCATGTTTGCATTTGGACCCCAAACTTTTTGGAATGAGTATCCTGCCTCCCTCCTGGGGGGTTTCTACACTATAGAAATAATGCAGTTTGACACTGCTTTCACCACCAGGCTCCATTCTACAGAGCACTGGGATCTGTAGTTTTGTGAGGCACCGCTAGCACTCTCTGGCAGGGAAAGTGAAATACCTTGTGAAACTTGAAATTTCTGAACTTTGGCTGATATCTTGAAACCTACCCAATGACTTCATATTCTTGTAGGCATCTAGCCAAAGAGATGAGAAATGCTCCAAGATGTGGGTTGGAAGCCAGGGCCCACCTTGAATGAGAAAGAAGTAAGAAATAACCCTGAATTGTTCCTCCTTCCAAGGCGCTTGCGTGGTCCGTGACGCATCTGGAAATGTGAACGACACCCTCCCCATTGGTTCAATGGGTTGTGAAGGTGTGACCTGTGGCTACGGCTGGAACTTCACCGAGTGTGCGCAGAGCCACAGCTGCCGCTATGGACTCATCAATTATTACCAGGTACAGGGTTCGAAACCCCGCTCAGCCATGATGGAAACCAACTAGGTGACCTTGGGCGGCTAGTCCCACACTTCCCTAATGTTTCCCTCCTTAGACCATGAGCATGGTGTCTGGATTCGCGCCACTGATCACAGCTGGCATCTTTGGAGCCACTTTGTCCTCTGCTTTGGCTTGCCTGGTCTCAGCACCCAAAGTGTTTCAGGTGAGCAAGAACATGCCTTGACGCATAAACCTTTTTGCATTGTAATTAAAATTATTAAACTAGTGAAGAATTGCTCAGCAGGATAGTTTAACCCCCTTTTGTGCTTATCCTTAAGATCCAGTAATGTAGGCTTGAGTCATTTGACTGGAAACCTAGGACTTTATTGCACTGATTCTGGTGCCTGACATACTTCTTCTGAATTGGGCTCAAATTTGGAAGTTGCGCTTATCGGCACTACTTTATGTGCTTTTGCTTCATCCTATAAAGTCCTGGGATTTGTAGTTTTGCACATTCTTTAGCCTTCTCTGCAAAGAGGGTTGGTGTCTCACCAAACTACAAGCCCCAGGTTTCTATAGGGATGGCACCGTGGCAGTTAAAGTGGTGCCAAATTTGCATTATTTCTACAGTGTAGGTGCCATCTCCATCTGTTTTGACATTTTAAAAAAAGGACAAAAGGGGGTTAAACTAACCGCATCTTTAACTGGTTTGTCTGAGAATGAGCTTTCTTGGCTTTGAATTCACTGCTTGTAGCTGAGGAAGTGGATGGAAATTGCTGTTTTCGTCTCTCCAATAGTGCCTTTGCAAGGACCAGCTCTATCCTGTCATTGGCTTTTTCGGGAAGGGATACGGCAAAAATGACGAACCTATCCGGGGTTACGTCCTGACATACTTCATTGCAGTTGGCTTCATTCTCATTGGTAAGACTTTCAAAGGGGATCGATCTCTTGGGATCAATCTCTCATTGGATACTTGGAGTGGGCCAAGCATGAGATTGTGGATTCCATATTAAAATCCTCAAGTTCTATGGTGTTAAAACCCACCAAATCCAGGCTATGAGACTGAATAACGACTTAACCAAAATGCTCCTCTCTTTCCACAATCCTTGCAGCGGAGCTGAATGCCATTGCTCCCATCATCTCCAACTTTTTCTTGTGCTCCTATGCTCTCATCAACTTCAGCTGCTTCCATGCCTCCATTACCAACTCTCCAGGTGAGGATTTGCATCATAATACTTAGCAATAAGGTTAAAAAACAACAGCAATGTTAAGAAGAACATTTCTAGAATCTCATTTGATGGGGACGGAAGAGTCCCAGCAGATCTAATGGGGCTGAGTAACAATAGGAAAAGGCTATGCAACGAGACGTATGCAGGTAAGTTCTTGCTCACCTGAAACGCTTTGCGTTGCATTGAGGACTAGAAGCTCAACCAGAAAGAAGGTCTTAGTTATCATCTTGAGGTACTCTATATGCACAGGGCTTTGAATGCTTTCTTTTAAAATCCCGCATGGATGCCAATGTCCTTTTTGTGCCATATCTGTACAGGCTGGAGGCCCTCGTTTCGGTATTACAGCAAATGGGCAGCTCTCTTTGGCGCGGTTATCTCCGTCATCATCATGTTCCTGCTGACCTGGTGGGCCGCCCTCATTGCCATCGGGATTGTGGTTTTCTTGCTGGGATACGTTCTCTACAAAAAGCCTGGTAGGTACTTGGCACAGTCAGTAGATCACATCTTAGGTCTTGGAGACTATATTGGAGTAGGGGTCTGGATTCGAATTTCCACCCAGCCCTGGAAACCCATAGGATGACTTTGAGCGAGTCGCACTCTTGCGTCCTCAAAGGCAATGGCACTCTTCCTCTGAAGAAATCTCAAGATAGGGTCGCCAAAAGTCAAAGGCTCATAACAACAGCAATAATTGCTATTATAATTACATCTACAATACATTTTTTTAAAAAGTATTATTTATTATTATTTAATAATAATAGAAATAGTAGGAATAATAGTAGGAAGCATTCCCATCAAAGAAATGCTTGGAAGAGATAATTTTGGGCCATCAACCCAGAATTCACCAACCAACATACAATGGGGACTAGCACTGGGAATAAATAAATGCCAAACTGGGTTTTCTGGGAATCATATTCCAAAACAAGAAACTCTTCCAAGCTCTAAGAAAGAAAGAATCCATTGATTGCTTATATGATTTTCTATTGCTGGAGTTTCGTCCAAGTCATTTATTTCAAGGATTTCCATATCTCGCCTTTCTCCTGCAATGGGATTCAAGGGAGATTAACGTTGGACTTTGGAAAATTGGTCAAGAAACGCATGCCGTCCCTGTTTGATGCATCATCAGGTGCATCTCCATTAAATGCAGATCAACAGATCTGATCTTTTGGGGGGATTTTTTCTCTTCAGTGGTGAACTGGGGTTCGTCGGTGCAAGCTGGATCCTACAACATGGCCCTGAACTATTCGGTTGGACTCAATGAGGTGGATGACCACATTAAGAATTACAGGTAATGGTAGCCCATCATCCCCATCATCCTCAGCATCTCCTTTGTTGCAGCAACAGCTTCATTGGCTGCCAAGCTGTTTCCAAGCACAGTTCAAAGTGTGGGTTGTGGTGTATATATGTGTGATATAGAAAAGAGATGTGAGTCTAAAACACACTGCAGAAATAACCCAGTTTGAAACCGCGTCAACTGCCTTAGATCAATGCTAAGGAATCCTGGGAACTGTAGTTTTGTGAGACATTGAGCCTTCTCTGTCAGAGAACCCTGGTGCCACAATAAACTACAATCCCCAAGATTCCCTAGCACTGAGCCAGGGCAGTTAAAGCTGTCTTGAAGTGGATTATTTCTCCAGTGTGGACTGGACCAATTATAAGTGGTCCAACTGAAAGTCATTGAAATGACATATGATGTGCAAGACACTCTGGGGTGCATACGCAAAACCCATTCTTTTCAATGGGACTTGCACAGGAGAATCACCTATTAGATTGTGCTTCTGTGTTTGTGTCTGTTTGGTCAGCTGTGTCTCTCTCCTCGTTTCTCTCCATGGCAGTCAATATTTGGAAAGCACAGCCACCAAGTCTTCTGGTGGCAACTCAGGTATAGTTGCTCTGTTGCAACTCAGGTATAGCTTAGTGGCTTTCTCATCGTTTCCTCTTCAGGCCTCAATGCCTGGTCCTCAGTGGTCCTCCCAATTTCCGTCCGGCGCTGGTGGATTTCGTGGGCGCCTTCACCAAAAACCTGAGCCTGATGATCTGCGGGAATGTGTTGGTTGTGAGTATTTGTTGTTGTCATTGTATGCCTTCATGTTGTTTTCCACTTACGGCCAGAGCTCTCTGATGCACCAGGCTGAATACCTCCCCAAACTACAAATCCCAGGATTCTGTAAGATAGAGTCATGTCAGTTAAAGTGGAATCAAACTGCTTCAATTCTGCAGTGTGGCTACGTCCCTCATCCAACACTCAGACTACTACCACACTGGCTGTATTATTATTATTATTATTATTCAACTTTATTTATAAAGCACTGTAAATTTGCACAGCGCTGGACAGAATAATCAGCTTAATTAAAATAAATCAATCAATACCTGCAGTCCAACTAGAGTTGTTGTTGCTGTGTGCCTCCAAGTTGTTTCTAACCCTAAGGCAACCCTATACCAAGGCTTCCTTGGCACGTTCCTTCAGAAGGGTTTGCCATTGCCATCTTCTGAGGCTGTGAGAGCATGACTTGCCAAAGGTAGTCACTCCAATATGCGGGGAAATGCATGAGCCTCTTGCATGCATGTCCTTTTTCTTCCGATGGCTCTTCCATGCTTTCTCCCTGCTTTATGTTTTGCAGGGACCCTGCAAACAGGTCCTACCCAAGCTCCGTCTTGCGTCCAGAGGCCATGTCAAGTGGCTGACCAAGCGGAAGGTCAAAGCTTTCTATACAGAGGTTTTGGCGGAGGACTTGAGGACCGGGGTGCAGATCCTTATGCAGGTAAGATCAAGATAGGGATCTTGGGCCTCATTCCTACTACCTTTTAAAACGAATTGCAAAACGTTAGGAATAAACTGAATATGGCCACATAGCTTGAAAAACCCACAAAAACACTATGGATACTGGCCACAAAAGCCTTTGACTTCATAGAGTGTTTTATAATTTGGGGGAGAACATTATCAGACTTTTATATATTGTGCATTATGGAAGCTAGTAGTGTAAAAACCTACTCTTTCAGAGCTCTCTGGTTTTTGCTGCATTCCTCCCAGTTTCATAAGTGGCAAAGTGATAGATAGAGAAAATGTTGCATCTCATTGCTGGTTATGGATGGAAAATATTTTTCCCTGTTTAAGAAAAAGTCCATCTGTTTCTTTGGTGAAGGCCTCCGGTCTCGGGAGAATGAAACCCAATGTCCTTGTGATCGGATACAAGAAGAACTGGCAGGCAGCTCATCCCCAGACGGTGGAAGAATACATTGGGATCCTCCAGTGAGTTGGACAATTGGGTTTGTTGGGTAGGTTCTGTTGCAATGAAATGGGCTCACCCCAATTTGCCTAATTTAAGGGTTCCCTCTCTTATCAACTGAAGACCTAAACTGTCTAAATCCAAGACTTGATCTGTCTTTTATGGCCATCAATCTGAACTCTGTCTCATACCTGCTCTTGGTCTTTTTCTATGGAGTTTATCACACGAAAGAGATCAGGAGTTTATCCCATGAATATCCTGGGGAAATCGCGTAATTACACGAAATGATTTCACATGACGTCACACAAAACCCACCATGAAAGCGGTCACAAAGAAGCATTAATGTGCATCTTTTTTACTTTTAAGATTTTGGCGCCAATGCATTCCCGATGTCACTTTATTTGCGCAATTGCATGCGGTAATCATTTGTGCAATTACTTGCCATTTTTCGCTCCATTTGCAGAATGCTTTGAATGCGCTTTAATCTCTCTTTAATGCCGAAATGAGCCCCAGTGTGATCAACTCCATAGTATGTCTCTCTGTGTTATCCTTTTGCATTCCAGTGATGCTTTTGACTTCAGGTTTGGGGTCTGCATGGTGCGCATGAAGGAGGGCCTCAACATGTCCAGGCTCATGCAAGCGCACAGTGAGTATCTATGGCCCACCATCTTTCCTACACCGAGGATTTACTGGATCTATATTGATCTCTGTCCCACCAAAGCAGCCTTTGTGGCTGCATGCATAAAATGGATGCATGTTGCAAAAATAATCCCATCAGAGAGTTTTGGTGCCTCGATTGAAGTGCTGTCGCTCCTGGGATTCCTAGTTTCTCTTCCAAAGAGGGCTGGTGCCTCACCAAACTGCAAATCCCAATATTCTGGAGCCATGGCAATTAATGTGGTGCCAAACTGCATTGTTTCTGCAGTGTAGATGCACCCTTGGACTCATTTTAAAAGCCCTCTGCAATTCAAATTTCTTGAGTGAGAAAAACAACTAGGAACTGCGCAACCCATTTTGAACTCTGGCCCCATCATCCACAGCCTTCTGTTCTGCCAAGCGTGTTATGGGGAACCCATGCGTGCTTTTAAGATGTGCATTGCCTGTGTGTTCACATCTGTTGTGTTTAACATGTGTCTTTTTCTCCTTTCTTCCCAGTTAATCCCGTTTTTGAGCCAGCGGAAGATCCCCAGAAGAATGGCAGCACTCCTTCCGTAGCAGGAACATGTAAGTTCATGAAATGCTCACCTTTGCAAACTCAAACATTCATCAGCTAATAGGTTTCAGTGGCCAAGTTGGGATTCGAACCCTCGTCTCCAGAGTCTTATTCCAATGCTCAGACCAAAGCATTTGGTTCTACCAAAACGGATCCATAGCTTCCTATGAAACTGGAATAGTCTTTCATTACAGAACTGAGGACAAAGCATCTGTGCCGAACCAGTTAGGCCAAAATAGCTTTGTAATTTCATTGTACATCTTACATTTAAATCTTCAGTGCTTTCCTATTCATGCAAATTTAAAAAACAAACATATTTGCAGTGGATCCTGATGCTTTGGTCGCAGAACAACAGGCAAGCACTATCTTCCAGGTGGCACAAGGCAAGAAGACAATAGATATTTACTGGCTCTTCGATGATGGAGGTATGTTTGGGGTTCGAATCCTGAGTAAAGGGAGTCCAGCAGAAGATTATGTTAATCATTTGGCTTGTGATTTAAAGAGCCTTCCCCGCACTGCTTCCCAGTGAAAGCATTCATCTTGGATAGTAACAAATAAACTGGAGTGCAATAAGATCCATTGCCAGCCTGTTATCAGTTCACAATTGCACGGTAATGCGCAAAGCACTGTTCCTGTTTCGGGTGTTTAAAAAGACACAACAGCATCAGGAGGGAAGCTTTGTGCAATAATCTGCGATGACCCAAGTTATGACTTTTTAAAATGTGCCCTGGTTTCCCGCATGGCAGGTCTGACCCTGCTCATCCCGTACCTTCTTAGCCGGAAGAAGCGGTGGGGCAGATGCAAGATCCGAGTGTTTGTTGGCGGACAGATCGACCGAATGGATGAGGAACGGAAAGCGTAAGTCTAGGCATCCTGGCCTCGAGACCCTTGAGACCTTGGAATAAGAAGTCATGGGTTTCATGGCCAAGCTGGGAATTGAACCCTGGTCTCCAGAGTTGTAGCCCAACACTCAAACCATTGCGCCACCAGTCTTTTCATTATCCGCAGAAGTGAGAGAAGCAATGTGGGCGGGCGAGGTGTGAGAACGACAACACTTGAATTGCAAAAATGATATCATTAAAATGCTTACAACCCTTCTCTCTCTCTCTCCATCCTCTTCTGTAGGATCATCTCTTTGTTGAGCAAATTCCGACTTGGGTTCCACGAAGTCCACATCCTCCCAGACATCAACCAGAAACCCCGACCTGAACAGTAAAACCTCACTATTGTACCTTTCCCCCCATTCAGTAGGTTCTCTAGAATTGTCTTGTATTCAGGTTCAGCCTCCCTTACCCCAAAGTGCTTGGTGCCAGCGGTGTTTTGAATTTTGAATTTTTAAAGATTCTGGAATACCCGTATTTGCATATACGTGCTGAATGAGGCATCTTGGAGATGGGACCCCAAGATGGGAAATTTGGGGACTGAAGGAAAATTTCACGGGGGGATAGAAATTCTTATGTGGGGAGACGATGGCCCTGTACACACCTGGGGGCAGAGTCGGGGTGCAGTTTCTTGATGGCGCATGCCTGACTCTGCCCCTCCAGGGTGCCCTGATGCCGCATGCTGTCCTAGACGGCGTGCGGCATCATGACACACCTCTGGCGCTACATCCAAACAACGCAGTGCTGAAGGGCACCATACAGCCACACCATTTGCCATGGCATGAGGTTGCCACAGCCCCGATCCGGCTGAAGAAGGGGCGGCTGCATGCTGCTCCTTCCCGGCGGTCTATACAGCCCCAATGTCCTCATTTTATCCCCCGCCCCATTGCTACACCCCAAGATTTATACTGGTCCCCACGGCTCACAGAGACCATAAGGAAAACATCCTAATGCCACTGTTTGGGGAACTCTCAAGATGCTCAGCAGGTTTTGGTCCTAGAAGAAGAAGTCCTTCGGTTGCTTACAGGAGCTCCGTGGTTTTCTTTGCAGCGTGAAGAGGTTTGATGATTTAATCGCCCCGTTCAGACTCAACGATGGCTTCCAAGACGAGGCGGCGGTGAACGAGATGAGACACGGCTGCCCCTGGAAGATTTCGGATGAGGAGCTGGCGAAAAACAAAGCTAAGGTCAGGCAGCCTTGTCAGATGTTGCCGGCATAAAAAGTGGGGAGGAGGTGGTAACAGGGTAACCAGATGTCCTCCTTTTCCAGGACATGTCCCACATTTCAACCTTCTGTCAAGGAGGAATTTCCAAATGTCCTCCATGTTGCGTATGACTGAGAAGCATGCATTTACATTCATATGAGTGTTTTTAGCTTCTTCTTCTGGTCACTTTGGGTGGGGAAGGAAAGAGGAACCAGGGGCACCGGCTCCGATCCAATGGGTCACTACTTCATTGGTACCACTATGCACCATGTTTTCTGTCTTTTGCCCTTCAGTCACTTCGGCAAGTTAGGATGAACGAAATCTTGCTGGACTACTCAAGGGACGCGGCTCTGGTCTTTATGTGAGTATCACAAAGCGCCAACCGACCCACCAGAGCATGACTGGCACAGATAGGACAAAAAAGAAAAGGTCTTCACTTGAAAGAAATATATTATGTACTCTGCAGACCAAAGGTCCCAGAATCCCCCGGCCAACATGATCATAGGATCCTCAAATGAGAAGCATGCTTGCAAACGTTGCATTTGAGGACGGCTTGACTAGGGACACAACGACCTTAAAAGCATCCCAGGTTCTTGGCATTTGATTTTGCAATTCACAAAAACTACAAATCCCAGAATCCGGTAGCATGGAGCCGTGGCAGTTAAAGAGGTGTCAAAACTGCATTATTTCTGCATTGCAAATTAAACCTATGACTTTGAATCCTAGCCACTTGGAAGGGAACTTAGCAAATAAATAAACAAATAAATATTTCCCCTTCAAACCAGGATTGTCCCGGTTTTCCCGGACAACGGCAAGCCTAACTATGGTCCCGCTTTAACTGCCATGGTTGCTAATTATGTAAACCTGGGATTTGCCGGAGAACTTGAGTTGGCTCCCCAAACTACAAAGCCATGGGTTTTATAGTATGTTCCTATGTCAGTTAAAATGCAAACAGAGTGCTATGTTTGTATGGTATGGAGGGATCCCGGTCTCTATCCATGTCCTCCATCTCCATCTCTTCTTTTAAATGCTAACTGAAATAAGCTGCCGTTTCCATCTCTCTTCCAGAACGCTTCCGATCGGCCGAAAAGGGCAATGTCCCAGTAGCCTCTATATGGCTTGGCTGGAAACCCTTTCCCAGGACCTGAGGCCTCCGGTCATCCTGGTCAGAGGCAACCAAGAAAACGTCTTGACCTTTTATTGCCAATAAAACCTTTGGACAATTGAGCCTTGGAGTCGGAGGAAGGAGATCTTGATCTTCATCTTTGGGTTCAAGACATCCGGCGGTTCTGTTTAAGATGCTGGAAACGGGCAATAAAAGACTGTTGTTGTTGTTGTTGTTGTGTGCCTACAAGTTGTTTCCGACTTACGGTGACCCCAGGGTGAACCAATTGTGGGGTTTCCTTGGCAAATTTTGCAGTGGAGGTTTGCCATTGCCTTCCTCTGAGGCTGAGAGAGTGTGGGTTGCCCAAAGTCAGCCAATGGGTTTCCATAGCTGAGTCAGGATTCGAACCCTGGTCTCGAGAGTCTTAGTCCAGTGCTCAAACTAGTACTGGTTGAGGGACAATAAAAGACAATTGCCACGCAATTGAAAGCGCCTGTGATGATCCCCAAACTCTGGCCCTTTAGGCATTTTGCATTTCAGCTCCTGAAAAGTGTACAAAGGGGGAGGCAGGGTAAACAAAGTGCAGTGTGTGCATAAAAGCAAGTATCTGTGCAAACAAATGGGGACTTGTGTCAACAAAAATGGTGACCAGGGCAGTTAAAGTGGTGTTAAAACGGATCGTTTCTGCAGTGCAGACACATCCTTGGTAATCCAAGGCCAGCTTATCTGCTTGAAGCCTTGATGCCTTGAATTATCTGAAACCCTTTGGGTAATTTTTCCATAAAGCCATGCCCAAAAGCAATGGTTCGCAGCCTTTCTTTGCACAAACAGGTGCTTGTTTCGCACATACTGCATGCGCATTGCGCAAGAGAGGGAAGGCTGTTTTTAGCCGAGCGGCTGATGCAACTCTTGCTGCCACTGTTTGCAAAATGGACATTGCTAGCGTCACAACAAAGATGGGTAAAAACTGACCCCACATGACGGAAAGAAGACCCTGGGGCTATTGATATTAATGCATATATGCAACTATAAGTCAACCACAAGGACAAGGCGAGGGCTGGATTTGGGGCCATATATATATATATATATATATATATATATATATAATTTAATAAACAATTTGTAATCCACTCTGAGATCATTTCTAAAAAGTGTGGTATAAATAGAATTAATAGTATAATAATAATTCTACTTATATTGTTATTGTTATTATTATTATTATACTATTATAATAATATTATTAATTCTTTATTATATATATTATTGTTAATATATAATATGTATATAATATAATTATAATATGGCATAATATATATTATATACATATACTGTATGTTATTATAGAATAAATTAATAATATTAATAAAATAATATATAATTTAATTATAACATAATATATATAATATATCTATCTATTTATCTATATTATATTCATAAATCTATTATAGAATAGAATAATAATATTAATAACATATATAATATATAATAAAATTATAAGGTAATACTGTACAACTATATATATATATATATATATATATATATATATATATATATATAATAGTTATTATAAACTAGAATAGACAGCCTGCTGTTTGGATTGACAGCTCCCGCCCCAGAACCGCCCCATCTCACCCCGCCCATTTGTCGACCCCGCCCATATTTCCATTTCCCTCCCCCTCCCGTCTCTGGAGGCTCCTGATAGGCCCACGTCCCTCGCATCAGGCGGCCGTCGACCAATCCGCGTAAGCCACAGCGGCGCCGCGAGGGCGGGGGGGGAGGAACTGGAGGCTCCGCCCCCCGAGGGTATATAAGGGGGCGGTGGAGGGGTCGAACGCGCAGTGTTGGCGTCGTCATCGGCGGAGGAAGAAGGGTGAGGTCAATTTGGGCAGCGGCCATGGAGGGGCCTGAGGCGGGCGGCGTCACTCTGGTGGTCAAGAGCCCAGCGCAGCGGCACCCGGACCTCCATCTGCCGGCCAAGCGCGACTGGAGCGTCCGACGCCTCAAGGCTGAGCTCGGCCGCCTTCACCCGGACGCTCCGGTGAGCCCCTCCTGCAATGTTTATTACTGTTTATTATCATTGACAGCCCCGTCTTCCTCAGGGGCAGCTGAGAAGAAGAAGCTCGGAGGGGGACTACAACTCCCATGATCCTCCGGCGGGGCGGGGCGGGGCTTCAAGGGAACGGCGACTCCCCAAATTCTCCAATACGCCTTTTCTTTGGGAGGGCTGCAGGTCCCAGGATCCTTGAGACAATGGCAGGCTTTGGGGGGACTGCAGGTCCCATCGTTCTCAGAGGGGAGCTCAGCTTCCAGGGGCCTCCTAATGGAAATGTTCTGAGAGGACTGCAGCTCCCATCATCATGTTCCGGGGGGGGGACTGCAGCTCCCCTCAGCCTGTTCCAGGAGTGGGGCTTCAGCTTCCAGATTCCTCCCCCGGCATGCCCTGGTGGGATTGCAGCTCCCATCAGCATGTTCCAGGAGGCATGTTCAGATGTTTGAGTCAGGAGGATGGGTTTTAGAGTGGGATCAGGATGGGGACAGTCCTGGAGTGGCCTTATGGGAGGGAGCCTGGGGGCTTAGGGGTGGAGCCTCATGGCTTGGGGGTGGGCCTGGATATGCTGGGGGTGGGGCCTGGTGGCTTAGGGGTGGAGCTTGGAGATGTTGGGGGTGGGGCCTGGTGGTTTAGGGGTGGGGCCTGGAGATGCTGGGGGTGGAGCTAAGTCTTTATTAAGTTGACAGCTGTCAGGAGTAGGAAGAACTTATATAATGGGTTCCTAACTGATACCAGAGATTAAGATTAAGAGAGTCCTATCTCTCCAAAGCTACCTGAGTTGGATCTTTGTCCAAGATGGTTTCAGAAGTGTCTGTTGCTCTGCTCAAAAGCACAAATCAAGGATTCAAAGCTTTCCTCTGGCTGGGCGTACAGTGCGCCTGCGTTATACGCAGCTTTGAGACTATGCTCTCCAGCCGTGTGGGGCGCAAGGGGCGGCACGTCCCATTCAGATGAATGGGACACGTGCATGAGCCCCATTCAAGTGAATGGAGCTCAAGCATAGGTGGAATTCGCCTTACTCAGGGGGAGGGTCTGGAACGGATCCCCCTCGTAAGGCAAGGGTCCACTGCAATTGGGAGGATAGGAGAGAGATCTCTGAGTCTAGTTCTCTCTTGAGTGAAGGTACTTCGAAGACAAAGTTCCTAGTCATGCCAATATTAAGTTTATAAGAAACGAAAACATGAACCGTCTCCCAGGTTCAACAGAGTCTGTCTTTTGACCACTGTGTTCTCTTTCTTTAAAGCCTGAAGACACTCAGAGGTTGATTTATTCTGGGAAGCTCTTGCATGACCATCTCTGCTTGGAAGAAGTGCTCAGTCAGGTATGTAATGTCCCATGCTAACCTTGCTTTCGATACATGCACAGAGGCGTTAAGTAAATGCAAACAACTGAGTCCTGGCTTGAAGCTGTACTTTGCTTTATTTTCCAGCAGGAGACGGTGCACGTTCTCCACCTGGTGTGCAATGGAAAGAGCCCGCCAAACACCCAAGAGCCTGCTGCAAAGGTATTAAACAGTCAATTAGATTTCTGTCTTTCCTGTTTCAAACTGGGCATATCAGAAAGCCTGGGATGATTGCAGCCCAGTAATAGTTACTTTGGAAAGTGTTAGTGCCGCAACAGGAAGGAAGGTTTCCAGGTGAACACAGGGAAGAACAATTCTGCTGCGTTTTGAGGTGCATTCGTTACAGTGTTCATTGAAGCTTGGTGCTCTCAGTAGCAAACAAAGCTAACACAGTTACAATACTTGGGCGTTCGCAGATCTCCGTAATGTGACAAAAATGATGCCTTTTCCATTTCTGTACCAAATGGGGAGGTAGCCCCAGTGGTCAAACTGGAAACCACTAGAAAGTGAGCCCCAGTGTTTCCAAAATTGAGTCGTGGCACAAAATAAGATGTCTGGGGATGATGGGGATGGGGATATTTTAGGTTAGAATTGCACCTGCTGGTGCCTTCCAGAGGCATCAATCTCCTTGTTTAGGTCTCCATTTATTTTTCAATTGGAGGGGCCCAGAAGCTACACAGATGAGTTTTGGGGGTTACAAGTGGTCCATGGATTACAGAGTTCTCTCACAGCTATGCAAGAGAGTATCTCATTGTCAGACAAATGGAGCCTTTGAGATACAGTGATAATGTAGGGGCCTAATAATGTACAGTATGCAGATAAGCCAGTGCTCTTTGTCAATGGCTTTTAGGCTCACAACTGGCTCATCTCTGTAATCATGCTGCAGTTTGGAGCCACATTGGTTGTTATAAGACAGCAGGCCAGCCCTAAGCATTGCAGACTGAATGCTGCTGGCATAATCTGCCTTCAGTGATGGAACAGAGTGCCTGCCAAACTCCACATCAAGTGGAAAATGTTGCATCCCACATTTCACATTTGTTTTAACCATAGTGTGCCCTCATGAAAGTATGTCTATAAGTCTCTAATTTTCACTGTTTATTTAGAATGCAGATGCTGAGCATCAGCCTGCTCCAGTTAGCCATGAGCTTCTAGTACCTTCTTCAGTCCATGCTTGGAGTCAGAGCGGAAACATTTCCAACCAACCTGATGCAGCAGGAAATGCTGGTGATCGGTAGGTATGCAGCGTGTGGTAAAAGCTGGTAGTCAAGTAATTTGATTATTAGTGTGTCTTAACACCTTAGTTGTTTGTCCATTTGGAATGGTACTCGCATATCCCCTCCTGTGAGGCCTCACAAATGTGCAAATAAAGGAAACATTTCTTCCCATTTTAGCTCTTTTCAAAAGCATGGGCAGGAAGGATGGACAGGCATTTTATTCCAAGGATTAGATGAAAAACAGGTGGAGAGATGCCAACTGTTTTATCTTCTCCTTAACCTAGAATTAGTAAATTCCTCCCTGTCCACAAGATCCAGAGGCCTTGGGGAAGAGCAGGAATGGCTGGTGATTAGAGTATGAGAAGAAGATTGCAGGCTACTCCAATACTTTTAAGCCTGTAAGACATCAAGATATTTTCTCCAAGTTAAAATCTAACTGGAGTACAGCTTAATTCTGCCTTCTAGTAGTTTAATACAGGAATGCCCATTAACATGGGGACACTTAAGAAATCCTTACCCTGAAGCATACTGCTTTGTGACACCCCATGCCATATATCTTAAATTAGCTAGGAATGGGGCAAAATAATAGCATATCTGTTCTGATCAAGTACTTTGTGTTTGCTTCTGAATTAGATCTCCACCAACACCACATCCCTTTCAAGGCATGAACCCTGGCTATCCATCTTATACGACATACCGCATGCTGCAGTTTTGGTTCCATCAGGTTTATGCAAGACAGTATTACATGCAATAGTAAGTTGTCCTTTTCATCTTGTCATTTTTAATTGAGCATTCAGTGCCTGAGGTAATAGCCATGTTATCAGCAGATATAATGGGGCTGAAATGCCACACTGTTCATCTTTCAGTATAAATGTTAACCTTCTAAAATACTCAATGGTTACAGGAGTGTTTGAGCACTTACTGGAGCAAATTCAGTGTTAAAGAATGTACAGTTTATGGTGTTTATTTTTTTTATGCCCTGCCTTTCCCCCAAAACTGAGACTCAAGGCAGCTTATACATTTATTTTATCTTGTCCTGACAAAAGGGCTTTCAAACTCATCTTTAAACTCATCTTTTTAACCTTTATTTTTGCATTCAGCATGGCTGCAAACACTGCTGCCAGAGACGCCTCCTCCACACGAAGTGCCCAGGAGATCCCAGTGGCCCGAGTGGCAGCGCCAGCTCCGCTTCCTCACCCGTTTCCTGTTGAAAACCAACCCAGAAATCAAAACGCTCCGGCTCCGGCAAACCCAGGAGCCAACCAGAATCTCCGCATGAATGCCCAAGGTGGTCCCTTGATGGAGGAAGACGAAGAGGTCAATCGTGACTGGCTGGACTGGCTTTATTCTGCAACCCTTTTCTATGTCTTTGTCAACATCGTCTATTTCTATTCCAGCATGAGCCGGTTTGCCATGGTGATGGTGGGCACCTTTCTGATGTATCTGTAAGTATCATGGCAGCAGGGCTTGTTTTTCTTTTGTGGGGGCATGGAAGAGAAAGTGGGGGTGCATGCTTGCCATTGTTAACTCACAACTAACAGCCCCATCGTACCCTTTTCAATTTATAAAAAGTAATTATACTGGTTTGTGTCATTTAAAATTCAATATTTAGGGGACTGACTAGCTGTCGGCCCAGTCTGGATGTACCACTAGATCAGGGATGGGCAAAGTGTGGGCCATATGTGACCCCTGGGCTGTTTTTGTGAGCCCCAGGGTCCAAAATTACCCCAAATGCCTTCTGGAAGGGTAATACAACACATTTAGGACCCTTCCCAAGCCATTTTAATCCCAGAAGAGGCGGGATTTTTGTTTCCAAAACGCTTAAACAGTCTGTGTAATTGAAATCGATTGTTTAAAATTCATTAAAGGGCAGTCTTTAAAAAAAATCAATCAAACAGCACAGCACACAGTAAAAGCCCATCACAGTCGACTCCTAAAAGTCTGACAGCGTAGGAATGTTTTCACTTGGCCGGGGGAAAGAAATGAAGCCTCCCTGGGCAGAGAGTTTCAACCAGTAGCAGAGGTGGTTTTATATAAGAAGGCCTTGAGTACACTTAGGAGAAGACCTGCAAGGCTTTTGAGCATCTTGAGACGTGTATCTTTCTTGTACTGTAACAGATGGGGATGGGGAGGCAGGAAGAAGGTCAAGTCAGGCAAAACTGATATTTCTTTGGTCAACTTGCAGTAGATTTGTGTTTTGAAGAACAGAAATGTCCCCACTCTGGCTGAAAATGCATGAAGTGTGGGCAACCAAAATGGATGGAATGTTCTTAGTGAAATTATTCGGAGCACAATACTGTTCCTAGAAATAAATTGGTTGTCTGAGTGTTATACTTAAAGTCCCTGGCTCATTAAATTACTGGGATATCTTCTTCCCAGTCACTCCCCTCTCTTCCTTGTTTTGCAATTTTGACTCCAGGTGGTAATGCTTGAGACTCTAGAAAAAGGTATCCTATCATTGTTATTATACAGTGGTACCCCGGGATACGAATGCACCGCCTTACGAAATTTCCGGGTTACGAAAAAAATCCATTTAAAAAAACTGTTCCGGGTTACGAAGGTTTTTTCGGGTTACGAAAAAAATTTTGGTGCTTTTCGGCGCTATTTCACACGAAATCGTGGCTTTTCCCCATTAGCGCCTATGGGTTTTTCGGCTTGCGAAGTATTTCGGGTTACGAAAGCGGCGGCGGAACGAATTAATTTCGTAACCCGGGGTACCACTGTATTGTGCCTTTGGGAAGGATGCTTTGTAGTCTTCCTGCTTACGTTTTATGGAGTGATTAGCAAGGCTTGTACAGCCTTTGGCTCCTTCCTGGTTTTTGAATATTTGGGCAGGCGTTCTTCATGCCAAGCCTTGGAGTGACAGCCTTTCATTCTCATACTTGTCTATTGTCTTTTAACTGTGTAATTGCCTAGCATTTATTCTTAAAAGCTCAGGGGGTAACCAAACAAATAATGGATTCTCTTCCCAGGCACCGCGTGGGCTGGTTTCCTTTCAGACGGGGGCCAGGTCAGCCTGCGCAGAACAACGTTCCTCTCCAAGGTGCTGTTAACCAAGACCAAAATAATAACTTACAGGTAGGTTCTCGTTGGGGTGTGCTTTTAGTCATAAGCTTCATTTCCCCCCCCCCCGTTTTCGTCCCATACCTGACACATCTTTGCCCAAATCAAGTGTTTAATGAGGCTTGCTTTTGAGATAATGAATTATTGTTAGGGTTTCTTGCTTTATTTATTCAAATATTTCTAGTCAGCAAAAAGAGCACTGTTGAGCAGTTCTTACAGTAAAGAATTACTTCATGTTTAGGTGGAAGAATTTGAACCCATTGGCTGCTGTTGCAAACAGAAAAATCAGCTTGCTCCATCTAACAAACATCATTTCATATATTTAAAGATGGCTCTCATGTTACCTCTGTCTTTTCTTCCAAGCTAAACATACCAATCTGATTAAGTTATTCCTCATAAAGCTTAGTTTCCAGATCTTTAATCTTTGGTCAACCCTTCTCTGGCCATGTTCCAGCTTGTAAATACCCTTCTTGAACTATTCATGCTGGATAGTATTCTAGGTGAGGCTTGGCCAAAGCAGAATAGAGTGGTACTATTACTTTCCTCAGCCTGGACACTATACTCCTATTGATGCCATGCAGTTACATTGCCTTGTTTGACTGCTGCAGCATATTTGGCTTTAAAATGTGTACTGCAAACAACATTTCTTGGGAGTGATTAAATCTTGCTTCTCCTTTTTTAACCCCCTGGGTTAGCAGGAAGAAAACATAGATGAACAAGAGGAAGCCGATGCACCCAGCGCCATACCAGAGAGCCAGCCAGCTGCACCTTCCTTTGCGAGCACCGCCTGGCTGTTCTTCAAGAGCTTCTTTGCATCACTTCTCCCCGAGGGACCTCCAGCTGTCGCAAACTAAACGGCTGCTTGCTTGCAAACCATCAAGTGACTGCAGTTACCCACTGATACTGGACACTAGCTGGAAGGCTGAAGTGACCAGGTGGTGTTGGATAAAAAGAAACTGAAGATGAACACAACCATCACAAGACAAAATGTGGTGGTGGTTCAGTAAACTTATATATATAGTGGATGCTGAAACAGAGGATCTGCGACATTTTGTAATTCTGTACTTAACACGAGTAAAGCTTCAGGTGGGCAGGAGCTGGAGAAGCAGATTGCTCCTGCCAGTTACTTGATTCCTTTTGGAATGTGTCTTAATACTCTTAATTACACCAAGTGTAGTATCTTATGCAACCAGCGAATTGCTAGATGGGTGTTACAAAGAATTTACAGGGAGGATGTATGCCAAAGACAGAACGACCCCATACTTATCCCTATATACGCTGCATTTGGAAGATCAAAATAGCTTACAAAAGAAGAGGCTGTTCTTACTATACTAAACAGGATAGTGAGATCTTCTTCCACAGCATTAGAACGAGAGCTGTTTCTCTCACAGGTTGAGCCAAGTGTTCATCTCTTAGATGGAGCAACTGTGTAAACCCTGGTTGCTCCCAGGCCTTTCTGCAAGAAGGATTCTGTATTCGGTGCATGCAGTCAAAATATATTTGCAGGCCTTTCTTCTGTCACATTCCCAACTCGGGAGGCTCCTGTGCACCGAAGTATTGGGGGAGCTGGCATTTCTCTTCCATATGCTGCAGCCTTAAATTTCATCTTTATAATTATACTGCGGATTGACTGCAGAGTAGAGAAACTTTCCAGTGCTGCTTTGCCAAATATGCTTTGGGCTGGATGCATATGTGTGAAAAGCTGTTAGATCAACCGTTTCTTTTGTGGCCTCTTAAAAATTGCTCTGGAGGGTTGGGGACCCTTGGAAAAGCATGGAAGGTGGGAAAGCTTGGTAAAAATTGCTGTCCTGCCCCCTTGTTCTGCTTTAAGCATCTTCTTCATTTGGGTTTCCTCTGCAACAGAAAAGAACCTTCCTTCAATTCTTGGAGAGACAAGTCCAAATCCAACACCATTGTAGCCCTAGCTTTTTTTTACTAGCTTCAAAATGTGCGTGCAGCTCTGTAAGCCACATCCAACAAAAGTTGTGAGTGGAGAATGAATATGTACTTAAATGTCCTGTGCATTTTAAAACTTGTGGGTATTAAAAAGTACCAATTGCTTATGATCAGTATATTCTGTGCCTTTGGGATCGTCTTCTTCAAAGTAGCTGATGGCAAGTCTTGAGATGCTTTTCTTTGCTCCTTTGTTGATCCTTTGGAGGCACTTAAAATCCCATTTCTCTTGCCCCTCGGTCTGTGTGCCTCCTTCCAAAGCTCCTCCATGAGTTTGCAATGTGAACCTTTGCTACTCAGGGATCATTTTCTTAGACCTCCTGTTTATATGTTGTCATTTTCTTTTCTTCAAAAAAAATGCTGGAATTGTATTTTCGCTGTTTTGGATCATGAAGTCTGAACCTCCCATTCCCATTTCTAATGTATATTGTAAACTTTATCTGTACAGTGAAATAACCTATCTGCCCTTTCTTGTATATTGTCAACAAAGTTTAATATATAATGGCTTAATTTTATTAAACTCAAATACTGCTAACTTGAGTCTTTTCTCAACCACCTTATTCCTGCTTCATTTATTTCTTAGAACCTACATTGTTTGCCTATTCTTCTTATTCAGTTTACTCCAATTATGAGAATTTGATGCACTTAGTAGCATTTTTAGGCCCTGAGTAATGTTAACAAAGCTGTAAGAATGATATCCCTAGGATTTATTCAATTTATATCCCACCTTTCTTTCAACAAGGGAAACACAAAGCAGCCTCCAAGAACATGTTGCAAATACACTTAATGAAGGTTAAGAGGTGACCATAATACTCATGTTTAAATATTTGAATGGATTTTATATTGAGGATGGAGCCAGCTTGTTTGCTGCTGCTCCAGAGAACAAGATGCAGAGCAATGGATGCAAAGTATGGGAAAATGCTCATTGAAATATTAGCTGATGGTAAAAGCTTTTCAAGAGTGGAGTATGCTGCCTGAAGGTGTTTCCATACACTGTTTTAATTGTTTGTGCATGAAACTAAAGGTCATGTACACTGAACCATCAGGAAACAAAGGTGTTGGAAGAAGTAGACTTCGGAGCATCTTGGATTTTAGGATGAGGGATACTCAACTTTGTAGGTGTGCCTGTGTGTTTATACATATTTGACATTGGGATATATATATACACACACACACACACACACATATATACTGTGTGTGTGTATATACTTACATACTGTATACATGCATACATACATAGTGTGTGTGTGTATCTCCCAAGGCTGTGAAATTAACTTGGCCACCTTTGGGTGCGCTACAGCTTGTCTTTGGATGAGCATTTGCTCTTCAGTCTCGTAGTAAGAACTAGCTGTAGCCAAACGGAGGAGGTTGGCCAGCTACTCTGAGTCCAAGTCCTGGGAAAAGAGCGGGATACAAATAAATATAATAAATAATACTCTTGTCCATTTAACATCTGTTTCTGTTTAATACCAGTTCTGAAAAACATCTGAGGCTTGTACAACCACAAGGTGGCAGATTAACACAGTCACAACTTGTGGTCTGTGCATTTTAGCAACCAGTTTCATCATCTGTTTTTGATTGTATATGTTTGATGTTCTGCCCTTTGGTGAAAACGGTGTTATAAATTATTATTATTATTATTATTATTATTATTATTATTATTATTAATTTGCAGATGTCCACTCGAACTACATTTACAGGTAAGCAACCCTCTTATTATTATTAGCAATATTATTATTATTATTGTCACAATGGACCACAAAAAACCCCTAAAAAACTTGAAAAATAGAAACTGACCTTGCAAAATTGGAACAGCTGAAATATATGTCATTTGTGCAGTTTGTTCAATCTTGTTTTAACCTATTTTGGGATGTCTCAAAAAGTGAAATTTCTGAGCCCTGGGGTGCGGTTATTGGAACAAAATGTATGGAGCCAAATAGTATTGCTGGCTGGGGATTTGGGGAATGGTCTTCCAATGTATCTGGAAGGGGCTGCTATGCTTCTTGGAGGGCATGGCTCTGATTTGTGCATTCCTGGTTGTACAAGATACAATAGGGCCAGAGAAAGGTTTGGGGTTGTGGGTTTTTTTAGTACCTGAAAGGACTATCTCAGGAAACAGATTGCAGGGTAACAATGCAGCGTTGGCCCCAAGTGACAGTCGTTTGTGATTAATGGGTCCCATAGACATTACCTTTTATTGCCACTTGTGTACATTGAGGGAAACATGCGCCTGGAATTGGAGCAAAATAACAAATCCAGTGTTGGATAACATGGAGTTCCAGTTCCATGTCCCCAAGGAGATCCTGCCTGCCCTAAACCCTCCTGTCTCTGTTCCTGAATATGGCCATCATGATCTATCCAAACACTGGTTCATGAATCCATCTCACCAGAGGTGACTGATGGTTTCTATGGAGTCTATCACACTGGGGTGAATTTCAGCATCATTCAACTGTAAAACCAAAGGTGCACCAAAATAGCATTGACTGCACTGGGAGGAAATCTGGCCTCGAAGGAAATAGATGAGGGCGACAGGCATGCTACCATAGCACTCCGCACATTGTGCTCCAGCCTTCAAATTCCTTGGAAGGCTGAATGACCAGCAGTAACCTACCAGCTTAAAACAGGGTTATATGAGGCCATTCACTCGCTCAACTCAGGATGTCTGTTTTCACAAAGCAAAACAAAAGGATCCTGTTGCAGGAGAGACTTGTAAAAAAAGTCACATAGTTTATATATAGTTTATATATTAGGTGAATGGAGGTTACTGGCGGTTGTTCACCTCTTTGGGTCACGATGCTATCTTCGTGGAACACAACAACATTTGGCTTGGATGGCTTTGGGGCACGCTCACCCTTGGCTCCGGAGACAGACAATGGAAGAGCTGACATATTTCTAAAGCTTGGGTCAAGTTAACCAAGGATGGCAGGAAGAGATTATAGCTATTCTGGTCCTGGCAATATTTTCCCTTTTGGAAAGAGCACTGGAAGTATCCTTTTAAACGGCACGCTTAACATTCCTGGAAGTTTCAAAGTGGATGATGATAATGATGATCTATGGATTGCTGGATGCTCTACTTGGCCAAAGTCTGCAGTTTTGCAAAGGTCCAAGAGCTGAAGCAAGGGTTTGTTGATTGCATGACTGAGCTGTGTTTCAGCGTTGCAACCACCGAAGTGTTGGTTTTATTGCCTTCAAGCATAAAAATCATTTGAATGGAGCCTTTGCCATGTGCTTCTCTAGGAGTCCCTGTCCTGAAGGTGGCTGGGACCCCTCCAAACATTTTGCACAAAGAACTAGATGATGGCACCTCCTGCTCCATCTTCAAAAGTCGACTGGAAGTTGAATTTTTCTCCAACGCTGACAATATAGGACTGTGTCCTCAGTTGTGCTTGAAGGCAGTCAGTTATTTTAGGGGGCTTAGGACTTTCTCCTCTGAAACCTTGCTGCTACCCTCCAGTTTCTGCTGCCTGAGGCCACCACCTTACTATGTGTAATGGCAGGAATGGACAGGAGAATATGTTCTTCCCCCATCCCTCGTGTGTGTATTTGAATGACAAGATGTGAGTAACTGTGGCTGGTTTGTTGGTAGCTGCTCTCGAGTCGGCATTGACTCATGGTGACCCTACGGATGAGACATCTCCAAGATCTTCTATCCTCAGCTGCTCTGCTCAGGTCCTCCAAATCCATGCCCATGATCTCTCTGGTGGAGTCTATCCATTTGGCCTTTGGTCTTCCTCCCTACTTCTATCTTTCCTAGCATTATTGTTTTTTCCAGTGAGTTGCGCCTTCTCATGATGTGGCAAAAGTACGACAGCCTCAACTTTATCGTCTTGGCTTGATTTCAGGCTTGATCTGTTCCAGAACCTCTTTGCTTGTCCTTTTGGCCACCCATGGTATCCTCAGCCCTCTTCTCCAGCATCGCTTCTCAAATGGGTTGATTTTCACTGCTATCTTCACTGTCCAGCTCTCCCATCCATACACAATGATGGGGAAAATTTACCTTGCACGAGTCTAAATTTATTGCTCAGTTAATTATCTGTACACTTTAGGATCTTCTCTAGTTCCTTCATAGCTGCCTTTCCCAATCCTAGTCTTCTTCTGATTTCTTGGCTGCAGTCTCCATTCTTATCCTTGTTTGATCCAACGTATGGGAACTCTTTGACTGGTACGTAATCCATAAGTCTTAATGACATTGCAAGCCATTTCAGGACTGGGATGATTTGGCCACAGGTGTTCATGCTGAGATAACTTCTTGGTTGGACTACCGCAATATGGTCTACATGGGGCTTCCCTTGATGATGGGTTTGGCCCTGGGCCACCTTTCTTTTTTGAATTGCCTCTCTGGGAAGTTTTCCTGAAGCAACAATTCACCTGTTTTACAAGACACGTCTGCACTGTTTGACTTAAAGAAAATGTCAGTTTTCCAAAACCAAAGGTGGGCTTCTGGTCACTTGCTGCTCTGTTTTGCTTTTTTTGCTTTTGCAGCAGAGGCCTTGGGTCAAAAGTGGACCCTTGGACCAGCCAAAGCTACCCGCCCTATATAACCCTAGAAGGCTCTGGTGAATCTGTTTGGCCACAGATTGGATGATGGTATTGATAGACGCTCTGAAGGGGTTAAGCAGCCTGCAAGGAAACAGCAGAGGCTGGTCCAGAGCAAGGAAGCTGGTCATGTCCTGCGGAGTCCAGGAGTGTACAAATGGACAGTGCCCTTTGCAGTGAGGACTGGAGGGAGGTGGTGAGTGACCGGCTCTGCTTTGTTTTTCCATCCGTACGGTAGGTTTTGGATTTGGGGACCCCTTTGAAGATGAAGCCGAGGCTCCTATTGGTCTTAGCAGCCCTTTTCGGCATTTCTTTGGCTTGCACAGCAGAGCCATCCTCTTTCAACGACACGGGGGTCGTCTGCCGGCTCACCAAGCCAGCCGCGCTCGTGCGTAAGTCTTTGCAGCTCTTTATCATTTCTCTTTGGGATTAACTTGGAAAATGCTGTCCATTCCTTGTCTTCCCTTCCTTTCTTCTCTCCTTCCTTCCCTTCATTTTGCTGTGTTTTAAGGTTTGCACACTGCATCCAGGGCTAGCCACAAATCGCCTGCAAAAAGATGGAAAGAACAACGCTGGGTGCAGTATTTGTCCTCTTAAGGCTCTCAAGTTTCCTTATGGCTGGGAAGACATACCAGGAACAAGTGGTCACTATTCTTATTATTCTTAATATTACGTTGCTCCTAGATGTTATTTCCAGGGGTTGGGAACTGGTTCGTGGCAGCTTGCTTCCTCTCCTATTAATACTACAATTTATCATGCAGCTAAAAATGGTAAAATGGTTTGTGCATAATCATAATAATGCGATAATAATACAATTTATTTATGTTTCCCACATCTCCTTGCAGATCAAGGTGGGATTACATCATGGAATAAAAAAATACAAAATGCAAGCAATAGTCACATCATACTGTCCCCTTTTTATGCAAAAAACCTACTTCATTGTGCACAAACCGTTGTACTACTTTTAATGGCATGATAAGCTGCTATGACCCTGTTGCAATAATTTGCATGACAT
The DNA here is from genome assembly GCF_019175285.1 of Sceloporus undulatus. Lineage (NCBI taxonomy): Eukaryota > Metazoa > Chordata > Lepidosauria > Squamata > Phrynosomatidae > Sceloporus > Sceloporus undulatus. The sequence goes on along the minus strand of NC_056529.1, from coordinate 3,453,746 downwards.
ATATATTATTTGCATGACTTATATAAGTTATACAATTTGTTTTGTTTTTCAGTATGGCTGTACCTCATTCAGGCCTTATGATTGCTTTCTGACCTCCCCCCTTTATTATTATTATTATTATTATTCCCCATTTCTCCCCTTCATTGACTTGAATGCTTTGTCTTTCTTCTCTTGCAACAGTGAATGAGCAAACGGCGCAGGTCATTCAAATGGCGTTCCGACACGCAGACTACCCAGATATCAAAGGGGAGAAGTCTATGAACTTTCTGGGCAAAATTGCTTATGGATTAACAAAGTAAGTGTGGGTGCTAAACTTCACATTGGTCTCCTTTCTTCTTCTTGCATTAGACTTGACCACTTTGGGGATACATCCTTCTATTTATTAGCTGCTAAGCGTCTCCCGTGGTCAGTAGAATAGAGAATCCACTCTAGGGACAAGTCTATAGGTAAGTGTATTATGTGAACTACAGATCCCAGGATCCCATAGGATGGCACCTTGACAGTTAAACCAGTGTCAAACTGCATTTATTCTGCAGTGTGGCAGCAGCCCAAATAAAGAATTCCATAGCACTGGGCCATGGCAGTTAAAGTGGTGTCAAACTGGATTATTTCCGAAGTGTGGATGCAGCCATGGAAGCCACCAGCCACCTTTGGTAGCACACCAATGGTATATGAAGAATCCACATTGCTTGAGCTATGTTGAACCAGCCGTTCTCCTTTGACAGCATCCACATCAATGACCTGACCATAGAAAACACGGAGGTTGACTTCAAGGAAGGTGACGCCATTGATATTGAAATCTACAATGTCTCTGCCTCCTTCCAAGGAACCCTGAGCTATGGCTACCTGGGCGCCTGGCTGTGAGTATTCTCAGATGTGTGCATTTGAGCCCCAGACAGGATCATAGCCATAGACTCTTAGAGCCAGAAGGGACCACAAAGGCCATCTGCCCCAACTCCCTGCCATGCAGGAATCCACAACTGAAGCATCCCTGAAAGATATCCATCCAAGTATGCCCAAGCTAGGGATGGTGGGTCTTATAATTCATGTCTGGAAGGCAACTGATTACAGGTGGCAGATGTGCAGCTCTAGCACTGAACTACTGGCCTTGTTTGTTAATGCTAGCAATCCTATATCTCCAGCCCTTCACACAGGAGTCTCAGCAGAGAGCATCCATGCCATAATATTTGTGGTGTGTGTTTTTAAATGTTGCCACAGGTTGAAGCTCATCCATAATATTGACTTTGAAATTTCTTCCTCCATTGATCTCCAGATCAACACTAAGTTGGGTAAGTAACTGTGGGACAGGGGTGCAGTTCTTTGAAAACCATGGAAGGGGGGGGGGTCATCCTGCCAAGTCGCTGTCCTACCTAGAGAGTCATATTTACCTTTCTGTGCTAGGACTTCAAGCTCATCTTGTTCACTCTCCAAATTGTGTGCATTGATTTATAGACATCTAAAGTGTTGCTTATTCTCATGTACAACGACATGCGCTGGCTTCCATTGTACAATGGCTGCTGGATCCTGTTGGTCAGGATGTTAGTCAATTATGGCCACATGTTAGACTTCATAACTGCATATTCATAACTATTCATATTTATAATCTTGGTATCATTGCCAAGCCCACAAATGCTCCTCTCCCTGCTACTCTATGAATCTGAAGAAGTAGACCAAGTCTACAAAAGCTTTGGTCTTTTCTGGGTACTACTTCACTCCATGCATCTGAGGAAGTAGAAGTCAATGAAAGCTTTGGTCCATCCCGGGCACCAGTTCACTCCATGCATCTGAGGGAGTAGACCCAGTCTACGAAAGCTTATGCTACAACCTGTTTTGCACAATTAGTCTCAAAGGTGCTACAAGATCCCTTTGCATAGCATCCATGTAGTAACTTTGCCAATGGGGGGAATGTGTAAGGTTTCTCCCCTGACTCTCTGGCAAAGACAGGGCTCAAGGGGTGCTTCTTTCTTGCTACCTCTCTTGCACAGCTTGTGAAAATGGGCGCGTGATGGTGGACACTTCCGACTGTTATCTCACCTTCCACGAACTGACCCTGCATCTCCAAGGAGACAAAGAGTATGTGCCTCCTTATGCAATGCATACCCAGGTTTGCTATAGTTAGTCTCAATGGGAACGTTTCCAGCATCCATCTGGTTTCAGTCTGGTGTAGAGGTGTCACAAATAAATACATTGGGCCCTTGTTGGGGTTTTGTTCCAGGACCCCCTGTGGATACCAAAATCCATGGATGCTCAAGTCCCATTAAATACAATGGGGTATTATTATTATTATTATTATTATTATTATTATTATTAATTATAACATTATTATTACACTGTGCCCTTGGTATCCACTGGAGTTTGGTTCCAGGACCCTCCATGGACACCAAAAGCTGTGTAAGCTCAACTCCCATTATATACAGTGGGGAGTAAAATGGCATCCCTTCTATAAAATGACAAAATCAGGGGTCGCATTTTGGGAATTTATACATTTTTAACAATATTTTCAAGTCGTGGATAAGTACCCCATGGATATGGAAGGCTTGCTGACTGTAAATAAATGAATAAGTAAATAAATTAGAAGCCAGAACCAATGCTGTTCTGATGCTGATCTGCATTAGCCAGTGTTATGTGGACACATGATGCACAGTGTGCTATGTTCTAATGCAGCTCCCAGGTTTCAGCTTTTTAAATTAGAGTCTGCTTTCATTGCTGGCGTTTGGATTTAGTTTAGTTTTTTAATTTTATACATTTAGAGTCCTCTGTTTTCATAACCTTAACACAGGACCGAACCAAAAAACCCCATATAGACTGCTTTCTGTTTAAATGTTGACTTTACATTCCTTTTTCTCCATACAGCCCAGGATGGCTAAAGCAGCTTTTTACAAATTTCATCTCTTTTACCTTGAAGCTGGTTCTCAAAAACCAGGTAAGAATGACACATGGTAAATTCATTAAAAATATGTGTATCTATATCTATATATCATCTATATCTCTCGATTGATCGATCAATGGATAGATTTGTTGCTGCTGTATGCCGTTTCTGACTTATGGTGCCCCAAATGGAGGAAGAACCCAGACATATGTATATACATAGACTTGAACGTTTCCCTTCTTCTTTTATAGGTGTGCAAAGAAATCAATTTCCTGGCTCAGCTGTTGGCAGAATTCGTCCTGGATACAGCAAGTAAATTCCTCAACCTGACCTTTAAATTCTCTTTGGTTACAAAGATTTAATACAAACGTCTCCATCAAGAAGGGTGAATCTGCACTGTAGGATCATAGAAGAGATGGAAGAGACCACAAGGGCCATCCAATGCAACCTTTTGCCATGCAGGCAATAATATAATAATGCAGAAGTAATGCACTTTGACAGCATTGCAGTGCAGACGCAGCCTTCGTTTGGAGTAATTTGTTCAATGCATTTTTAATCATGTCATACAAAAATGTTAACAGGCATCCCAGATATCCTTTGAAAAGAGACATTTAATTCTTATTTTGGAAACATGACTGAACTGAAAGCATATACCTCCCTTCTCTTTTATTTTTTCGGCAGCAAATTTTCTCCAAGACGGAGACATAGGAGTGGATATTTCTCTGATGACGCACCCGGTGATAAAAGCAAACTACTTGGAGTCGTACCATAAGGTAAGGAGGAATTTAGAAAGTAACCCTTCCCAAAGAAGAAAAGGTTGTTTTTAGCAGCTGTGATCCTGTTGTGTAGCGTAAACCACCACGTATCGCTTTGCACGCCGATTGTGCGGCACAGCCCTTGTGCTGAATGGCGCAGGTGCAACGTTGCACCACCAAACGGGATTTTAGAACAGTTTTGAAGGTAAAGATTTTTAATTGCATTTTAAAACAGTTTTTGAGATATTGGTATGTATGTATTTTAATCTGTATGTCTTTGTATGCATTTTAATCTGCACTTGCTTTAACATTTTGTGCATTTTGTAAGCTCCCTTGAGTCCCAGTATTGGAAAAAAGGGGGAATAATAATAATAATAAGAATAATAATAATAATAATAGTAATACTAATAACTAAGATCCTGTATCATCAGCATCGGCTGCATCTGTATTGCAGAATTGTACTGAATGGCAATGTTGCACCATCAAATGGGATTTTAGAACAGTTTAATTTGTATAGATTCTTAATGGCATTTTAAAACCTTTTCAAAAGGTCTTTATACTGTGATCTGTGCTTGCTTTAATGTTTCGTAAGGTCCCTTGAGTCCTAGTATTGGAGAAAAGGGGGGATAATAATAATAATAACAGCAACAGCTGAGATCCTGCAAAATCAACATAGGCTGCATCTGCGCTGCAGAAATAATGCAGTTCAAGACTGCTTTAACTGCTTTGGCTCAATACTATGGAAATCTGGGATGTATAGTTTAGTGAGATATTTAGCCTTCTCTGTCAGAGAGCTCTGGTGCCACAACAAACTACAATTCCCAGGATCCCATAGCACTGAGCCATGGCAGTTAAAGTGGTGCCAAACTCTGTTATTGCTGCAATGCAGATGCAGCTATAGACAGTGCTTCATCATCACAGTTACAATGACGAAGCCATGGACTTGTTTTTCTCCACAGAGATTATTTCTGGATTGGAAAAATAAATATATCGGTTGAAGCAACTTGCTATCCAAAGAACACTTCTAGCAATTTTCTGCAGTTGTGTCTTCATTTCACAAAGTGCGATGACTTCTTTCTTTCCTCTACAAGGGCCTTCTCCTATACAAGAATCACTCCGGCATTTTCCAAGAGACGGTGTTCGCGCCATCTTTGCTTTCCGAATCCCGAATGCTCTACTTCTGGTTTTCGGACCACGTCCTCAACTCCTTGGCCTTGGCGGCCTTTCTGGACGAACGTCTGGAACTGACTATCGGAGGAGAAGAGTTAAAGGTAAGTCCCATATCATTCTGCTTCTGTATTAGGTTCTCTGAATATCCTCCGCTTGTATTCTACCATTCATCTCAACTACAATTTTGTGGTTGTGTCCCTTCAAGTCATTTCTGACTCATGGCAACTGTATGGCAACCCTATCATGGGGTTTTCTTGGCAAGATTTGTTCGGAGGTGGTTTGCCGTGGCCATTTCCTCTCTGTCTTGAAATAGTATGGCTAATTCTATCTACTATCTTCAGTAAAATGATATTTTCTCTTTCTTTCTTTCTTTCCAGGAAATGTTTGAAAGTGAAGAGTTGAAACCTCACCAAGGGATTGTGCGAGAGGTAACTTTGAGTCACGACTCCCTACTATTTTCACTATGCTTTTGCAGAAGATTGTGAGCAATTACTAGGAAGAGAAGACAACAGGTTCAAATAAATAAAACCAAAATGCAACATAAAATGCAACACAGGTAGGCTCCAATACCATAACTGATTCTCCGACTCAGGACTTTCAGCTGCTCCGTTTGGAGTTTTAATCCAGACTTTAAAAGAGTCATCCTAAGTGCTGACATCTGTCGAAACTAAGCCCCGAAACGTTGTCCCATGCGCTCCTTCATTGCACTTTCTACAAGGATGACAGATTAACAGTAATTGCACCTCTGCAATTACTCCATGATGAACCCAATGCAGGTCAATAGCTACAGCTCTCCTCTTATCTTCCTCTTGCTCTGATCTAGATTTTTCAGGGTGCTTCCTACAATGACTCCGTTGCAAAAGTGTGGAGCCTTGGTCCTCCGCAGATTTCCCTCCAACCAGAAGGGACCGTAGTAGAGTCCTCCGTGGCGGTGGAGCTCGGCATTTCTCCAAAGGACAGAGAGCCTTCGACGGTCCTCTACTTCGAAAAGGTGAGTTGACTGGTAATGTCTTGCTTGGTCACACTGCAGAAATAATCCACTTTGAGACCACTTTGAGCTTCCCTGGCTCAATGCAAGGGAATCATGGACCCTTGCGACGACCGGAGAAAGCCAAGGGAAAAAGTGCCAAGGCAGGTTCACCGTTGAAAACTAAAAGTAAAATAAGAACTGTGGATATTGAAAAGATATTATTACGGTCGACGACCAGCCTAAAACAATATAAAACAGTACAATATTATACAATACCCAATAGAAAAAACAATGCAAACGGTACAATACAAACACACTAGGAATACAGCTTGGAGGTTATAAACAGGCTATAAACCCTGACAGAGAGTCAGCCCAAGATAGTGAGGTTTGCCGGATACAGTAAACTACAGATGATTTGCATTAACTTTAAAGTAGACATGGAAATAGTCCAAGGTATCTCTTACAGACTGTTAGTCCAAAGGTGAAGCGTTTGAATTGATAACATCGATTTTATGGGAAGCAAAGACTGTTGCATGTCCTTTGACATGCGTTCTTGGGTTATTTTAAGCCCAGAAGAGGTCTTTTTTTAACATCAGGTGCAGGTCGCCTTCTGTGCATCTCCTGTTTCAAAAAAGGCCTCTCCCCTGCTTTTGGTCTGACACTCTTCCTCCAAAATGTGATAGAAATGCCTGTTATGTCTCCAAGAGGTTTACATTTGGGAGCAAAAGAAAAAGTGTTGGAAAAAGAATTGCAAAATTGTTTTGACCCTTGGGGGACTCTAGATATGATGGGAATGTCCTACACATCCTTAGAGGACATTTTGGAGCATTTTCCTAAATCCTGAAGGGCAATGGGATGCTCCAGAGAAGTAACCCTGGGCATCATGCATTGGCCACCTTTGTTTTAGTGCTTCTATTAGGTCATGATAGACCTACAGATTTTTCAAGTTCTTCCTTAAAAACCCCACACATAGCCCCCAATTTCCATATATTCACACGTTATTCTCTCTCTCTTCGCAGGACATCACCGTCACAATCCAAGCGTCGTATGTGCAAAAGAAGCTAGTCTTGCACCTCTCTCATGCCATGTAAGTGGTTCCTTGCTCACGCAAGCGAGGCTGTTCCCTTCAATTTGAATGCAAAGGATGGTGAGCAAGGAACTGGTGCACCAACCTCTTTGCTGCCTTTCCTATGGTGGACTACAAGCCCCATCACTCCCCATGCTGGCTGTGGATGGTGGGCATTGCAATGCGCCTTGACGGTAGCCCAACATCAGGCTGGGGAAAATGGTTTTGCACTTATCCTCATACGTATTTTCATATTGCTCCTACAGGATAGAACCCAGAATATTTAAAAGCTCTCCAGAGATAACTGTGGTAAGTTTCTAGTCCTCATGGTCTTGAGTCTGAGAAATTTAACTGGCTGAATTTGCACTACAGAAACAATGCAGTCTAGTACTTACATTGACCCACGGATACATCGACTCGTGTTATTTGGATCAATTTTTGGACCTAAATTTCTAGGCTTACACATGAGTATATTACAGTAATAACTTCACTTGCGACGTTGAATTTCAGAATGACGAGACACTCCGGCACATTTTGGAGAAAATCATTTCCGTTGCTGGGATCCCAGAAGTGATTTCAAGTAAGTTCATTGATTGTGTTTTCAGCCAGGAAGCAGCTCTGGGGTGGGAATGAGGAATTATTGGGACTAAACAAGCGCCAAAGTGTGATTATTAAGCGCTAAAGTGTGGTTATTATTAGTGTTTCTTTGGGCTCTGCAGGAATCGAGCCGACTCTCACCTCCCTGATAGACAGCAAAGGACTCTACCTGTTTGAAATTAAAGACCCCGAGATAATAACCCAAAAGGCAAGTACAACTTTATTTGTCTGGTCTTATAAGCTGCCCTATGAGAGTGGCTTGGGCCTTGGTAACAGTATTGCTTCAAGCTTTGTAATAGAGTAGGACCCATAAATACATGGGATTGATAACCAGTTTCACTTGGCAGTCAGGAAGAAAGGTCTCTCTAGGCATCTGGAGGTCCTCCAGTGTAATGGACATCTGGTGGACACTGACCATTGCTTGAGGGCCTCCAGATGACCACCTCTCTAGGCATCTGGAGGTCCTCTTGTGTGATTCTGTGGTCAACATCTGGTGGGCATTGCCCATAGAGTTGTGCCGGAGTCCACCTGTCTAGGCACATGGAAACCCTACAGTGTGACTCTTTGGTAATATATTGTTCACCATTAACCGTAATTTCACTTATCTGTGCTAACCATGGGAACAAATGTGCTTACTTACTACTTACACAGCAATACTATTGCATTCTGACCCATTGCATTCTCTTATCCTGTCTCTTTTTCTTACTCACAGGGCTACTTCATCATCCAGCTGGACTTTGCGTTCCCACACCATTTGCTCATAGATTTTCTGAAGAGGACTTTATAGAGGGAACCCCATAAGAAGAATCAACCCAACTGTGACCCATGACTAAGGAAGATGGTCCCATTAGGTTGTTTGCCTTTCCTTGTAAAAAATCCATAAAAAATTTCCCCCCAGAAACTCAGATTGTGGCTGAAATTCTACATTGAGGATGCGCAGCACAACTTCATGCTCACAGAGTTACACAACAGTTGTGCAATGGGACCTCATTTTGATGTTGTGTGCTTTCAATATCCATTCTAACTTATGGCCACCTTAAAGTGAAACCCTATCACAAGGTTATCTTGGCCATATTCCTTTAGAGGAGGTTGGCCATTGCCTTCCTCTGAGGCTGAGAGAGTGTGACTTGCCTAAGGTCACCCAATGGGTTTCATGGTTGAGTGCGGAATCGAACCCTGGTCCCTGAAACAACAGGGCCTGAGATAATCCTGGCACATATTTTAGGCGTGAGGGCCACTGATGCATTTAAGTCTTTTACTCCAAGTCTCAAGTCTCAAGTCAAGTCTCAAGTCTGTGCAAGATACTTTCAAGTCGAGTCTCAAATCAGGGAGCCAACTTTAGCAGAAAAAAAAGGAGGTGGTAGTAGTATAAGTTGGGAGGAGGACTGCAATAATTATAAGACCAAGAAGACATTCACAGAGTTAGGAGGGATTCTCAGAGGGGAACGGCAAATGTGTTCGGCAACAGGCTTTGAAGGCTCCTCCAATGTGCAGCAGGGAGAGGATGCTTAGTAGACCTCAACCCTTGCCTCAAGCCAATTACCTTGTTTGCTGCTTCTGGATGAAGTTAGGACAGCAATTTGGTTGCTAAATATATACAAGTCTCAAGTCAAGTCGAGTAGTGCATTGAGTCAAGCTGAGCCAATGCATCATTTATTGCCAAGTCAAGGCCAAGTCGGGTCATTGAAGTGACTGCAGTCCGAGTCAAATCCGAGTCAATCGACTCAAGTCTGCATCCCTGGTGAGGACCACCTTCCATTTCAGATAGGTTCCCATGTGCTGCATTGTCATAAGAGTGAGATTCGTTGCCCAGCAGAGAAGGTCCAAATTTGCAGAAGCGATGTGAACAAGGTGTTGGAAAAAATGATTATTTCTGCAGAAATAGGTCCCTAAATAGCTCTGAGTCCAGCTTTTATACCCTTTTACAAAATGGAAACATTAACATCATAGACCAGATCGCATCCTCTCTGTCTACCATGCATCAGCACCTTTGGGCTGCTCTAGAGATAGCTATGTTTGCCCTAATCTGTTTATCGAAACAAAGAGTATGTGAAATCCAGTCAACACGAACTTTGGACTTTTACAAGGAGTCTATCACTTAAACAAGCAATTTCTTAATGAACACTTGTAAATCAAGCAATAAGATCCCTTTCTTAGCTATACATTAAATACAAGACAAAGACAGGGGTGTGAGGGTCCAAAAGATCATCAATTTCCTACATGACTCTCCTGCTTCCAAATGATGGAGATTTTAGGGCTCACAAATCCAGTTTAGGAATAGGGAATTTATAAACTAAGAACAAGGGTTTCCATTTTAATTATTTCTCATCACTGCGCTCTTGCAATGGACAGGGCTGAAGGCCAAAACGATAGGAGCAAAACATTGTTGTTTGTTGTTGTGTGCCTTCAAGTCGTTTCTGATTTATGGTGACCTATCCTGGGGTTTTATTGGCAAGGTTTGTTCAGAGTAGGTTTGCCATTCCCTTCCTCTGAGGCTGAGAGAGTGTGGCTTGCTGAGCATCACCTAATGGGTTTCAATGGATGAGAATTTGAATCCTGGTCTGCAATGTCATAGTCCAATGTTTGAAACACTACTCTATGCTGGTCACTGCAAGCATAAAAAGCATTTGGTGGAAAGGGCATTAATAATAATAATAATAATAATAATAATAATAATAATAATAATACAGTGGGACCTTGTTATCGGCCAGGGTTTGGTTCCAGGATCCCCCATGGATAACAAAATTCACGGATGCTCAAGTCCCATGAAATATAATGGCAGAACAAAATGGTGTCCTTATATAATATGGAAAATCAAGGTTTGATATTTGGAATTTATACTTTGTTGGAATATTTCTTAAGCTGTCGATGCTTGAATCCATGCATTAAAAAAATCCTTGGATATGGAGGGCTGACAATAATAATAATAATAATGTAAAGGGAACGTTTTCACTCAGTTTCTCCCAGGGGGTGGGCAGAAAAACACAACACAACAACAACACTTAGAATTTTCTGCTGTGCCACAATTCAGAAGAATGGAGTAAAGCTGTCCGGCTGGAAATGTGGAGACTCTCATCAGACTGTAAATCCCAGCCATGCCAATCCAAGTACTACAAACCTTTTACAACTGTGTAATATTGCTACACCCAGAGTCTGATTTAGGCAAGCCATGGGACTTTGCCTGCCCTGTATCTCTGAGCACATGGTTTCCCGGCAATGCTTTGCCTCTTTCTAGCAAAGCCTCTCCAACTGTCACTCAAGCTGAGTTTCACTTTCGTAGCCCTCCATCCAGACCTTCTCCTTGAATGCAGCTGGTGAAGAAGATGGCATGCAGGTGAGAGGAGCCTGAAGGTGGGAAGGGAGTTATTGACAGCTGTCATGTCAAAGCAGGAATAGGTAAGAGAGGGGTCCTTCCAAAGACAGGTGCAGGGCTGTCGGCTGAAAGACAGTACAGTACTAGGCAAGCAACTACTGGTCTCATCCATTTGCATTGGTGTGACAGGCCACTAGAGGACAGCCTTGTCTGTTTGGATTTCTGACAATCTCAATCTTTTTAAAGATCATAGAATCATAGAATCATAGAGTTGGAAGAGACCACAAGGGCCATCCAGTCCAACCCCCTGCCATGCAGATGATTTGTGGCTTTGACTTTTGCAGATTTGATTATTGGCGCAGTTGGTTAATACTATTTCTCTAAGAACCTCAGGGTCCCCCGGCGCAACTCTGCTGGAAAATTGACCACCGAGTTGCGACTCTATGCTCTTTAGCCTTCTGCGTCAAAGAGTGTTGTAGCCTCACAAAGTTACAAATCCTAGGATTCTGTAGGATGGAGCCATGGCAGTTGAAGCGGTGTTGATCTGCATTATTTCTGCAGTGTAGATGCACCCTTAGTAGTAGTAAAAGGAGTAGTAGTGTAGATGCACCCTTGTGACAAGGCTAAATGCAGTCGCAATATATTGATATAATATAATATATTGAGAGCTTTTAGGGCTGAAGAGCAGGGTATAAATACCATAAATAAAAAATACTTCAATTATTAGAGGTAGTATTTCTGTTGATAGACTGCTGAGGAACTTGCACATGGTTCTTCTGATATATTGATTCACTATTGATTGACTATTGTCTAAAATAGGTGTTGGACTACCTAGGCCAGTGATTCCCAAACTTCTGCCCTCCAGGTGTTTTGGACTTCAACTCCCAGAAGCCCCATCCAGATTGACCAACAGTCAGGAATCCTGGGAACTGAAGTCCAAAACATCTGGAGGAACAAAGCTGGAGAGCCTTGGACCTAGGCCTTTGACCTGATCCAGTTTCGGAGATCTTGATACTTTTTTACATGTTGTTGGAGTGAAATTCCTTTGAAATTCCATGATATGTTATGGTCGCCATAAGTTGGAAACGACTCGAAGGCACACAACAACAACAATTATGGTTGTGAAGTCAAAGGGAGAAAGATAAAACAGATAAAACCTATAAAATTCAAACAATCAAAACATGTCTATATAAAATCACACAAAGTATATACAGTCGGCTCTCCTTATCCATGGATTTCCATTTCATAGCAAACCTTGATTTTCCATTTTATATAAGGGGAGCCATTTTGCTATCCCACTGTACAGTATTTAATAGGACTTGAGCATCCATGGATTTTGGTATCAGTGGGGGATCCTGGAACCAAACCCCAGCGGATACCAAAACCCAGCGGATACAATAAAACATGAATATAAAATCACATAAAATATAGTTAAGTTAAAACTTCACGGATGGCATCCATCGTTTTTTGTGGGTTTTTCGGGCCACGTGTCCATGTTCGGGAATAAACTCTTCTAGAACATGGCCACATCGTCCGAAAAACCCACAAAAAACTAACATGTTTTTCATTGCTGAGATCGGGGAATTCCAGAGATGTCGTTTCTACTTTCATTTTTAAGGACGTTATCCTTAAGTCCTTGGTTGGCAAAGGCAGGCAAATAGGGCTTTGGGGTATTAGAGGCTGCAGTCTCTGGCAAAGTTGGTGGAAGTCTCTTCCGTTCTTATCCTCTCCATTTTAAGGTGGGTTTTCTCTTTGCGACGGCGACAGGCCTCTGGTAAGGTATGCAAACCTCAGCGTGTGCATCTTTATTTTTAATTCATTTATTAATAGTATTTAAAAATATCTTTTACAATATAAAATACTAATTAAAATGAATTAAAAATTAAACTGCTTGAGGCAAGACATCTTTCGTGGGGTTGAGATAGAGTTGGTCTCAAAAGCAAAAACGGAGCAGAGGTGCTTATTGATATTAAACCATTTCATATTATCTAAACCAGTAATTTTTAAAAAACACACATAAAATATTATTAATATCTTCATTCTTACTGTCTGCTTTTCATCATATACTGTTCATAATTCTACAAATGTATGATACTATTAATTTATCGCTAATTCCTTCCCCATCAACAGAGCTTACTCTGCTCTCCAAAATTGTAACTCTTCCGGCAGAGGTAGAACTCCTTCCTCTTTTAATAAAACCTTTTGCACAAATATTTTCCGTACGTCTTCAAAATCATTTCTCTTCATTATTCCTTTTTTTATTCCATGTGTTAACTTACCATTCGCATGTGCGTCTTTTTAATGACTGATCATGGGGTTTAAACTTTGGAAACCTGGCTCGTTTTTCCGGACACCCGGAAAGTCCAAAATTGGCACCACGGTCCAAAAGGGTCACTTTCTGCATCTCTAGATGATGAAAATTTTGCAAGATAGATTTATTCCCATGCTGTCTTTTGCTTGTAACGGCAAAGTCCAGCAACAAAATGTTGCCGCGCGCAAAGACTCTTGGACTCTTAGGGCAGCCATAATTTCTTTCCATCTGTTCTAGTCCGTTTAATCTTCTGTCTTCCGTCGGTTTCCATTTCCTCAAAAGGTACTCAACCGATTGTAGTCAGTAAATATACGTGCATTGAGTAAGTATATGTTCATAGGCCGTGGGTAGGTCTTTTTTATTGTTTGTTTCTCTTTTGCCTGATAGTAAAATTTTCCCTTTCTCCCTTATTGTTTGCAAATTTTAGGCACTTGCTGACATTTTCGTCTTTTGTGCAAAGAGTCCAACTTTCGGTTTCGTAGTCTAGCACCTAGAATATTGATTTTACTATTAGTTTTGGTTCTGCTTGAGTTTAGAAAAAGTTGCTTTTGAGGACCGATGCTTGGCAGAGTAATCCAACACCAGTGCAAAAACTGACATCCAAACATGTACAGTACTGGTATTTTCTCTCACAGTACACATTTTTAATTTAATTTAATTTAATTTACAAAATACACCCCTTGTTTCATGTTTTGAGTAGAAAACTGCCCCCAGGATATTTGGAAGTGTGGAAAACTTTTGGATTTGGGAAAGTTCTATGTGAAAACCCTGTGGATTCTGGGAGCTGTAGTCCAAAAGTCACTTCCCTCGCTTCCCCCAGCTCTGTGGGCTCTGTGCCCACCCTAGTTATTCCAGGAGAGCCTTCTCAATGTGGTAGCCTTCCAGATATTTTGGATCACAACACCCATCATCCAGCTTGCATGCTAATGGCTACAGTTATGATCTTGCCTGGCGTGATCCATCCCAACCAAGGGCTTGTTTACATGGATCGTTCACTCTGAATTCCCACCGATCTCCTTGCAACCTGTTTACATGATGCAGGGCCAAACTCAAAATTGGGGATGGACCGTCTTCATGATGTCCAGTTTGAGAGTTAGGCTACAACCCTGGAGACCTGGATTCGATTCCTGGCTCAGTCCTGAAACCCACTGGGTGACCATGGGCAAGGCTCATGCTCTCAGCCTCAGGGGAAGGCAATGCCCTGATTCTCAATATTGGGGAAACGGCAGAATAGAAATGATAACAGCTGATGATAATATATTAAAAGTTTATGTCTCTCGCCTCAACTGCCGCAGCTTTTCCCTGATCATTTAATATATTATCATCCTTCTCAATAGGCAGAGATCACGACTCTCTTTGGAACTGAAAAGTGTTGGGGGGAAAGAGGACCTGACTGTTTCCATTGAGCATTTGCTTAGACAACAATGCAGATTTGCAAGATGATAAAGGTAGGAGGGATCACAGCCTTGAAATCTTCTCAGAGCGGTTGTTGGGAGAAATTATTATGCAGTGTAGATGCATTCTCTGTATGGGTAAATCACTCTCCGTCTCCTTGATGTAGGGATTTTGCAGTTATTTTAACCTCTAATTTGCAATGCTCCAAGGACTTTTACCCTTTTCTCTCTCTCTGTCCTGACCTTCTCCTCCAGATGGACAGCGCAGTCCGCCAGAGGGCCATCCGGCACGCTTGGCCCCAACTGGTGGACTTTCTGGGTCACCATCCCGAATGGGTGCTAAGGAAAGCCAAAGAGCTTCTCCACCAAAGGGACCTAAGTCGGGTCGAGGGCGTTGCTGATCCAAAGGCAAAGGTCTCCTTGGTCCTGGACCTGTTCCTCGCTTCTGCGGATGCCAGTCCTCCCATCTTCCAAGAGTTCATACAGAGCGTCTGCATGGAATTCAACCTCCCTATGGAGCTGGAAATAACGTTCATGAGCGTCTCGGGAGAAGGTAAGGTTAATGAACATTGAGTGACACGGAAGGCTTTTACAACCTAAATTCCAATTTGGAAAGCATATAGATGGCCGCTAGGAGCCAGCATGGCGTATTGGTTTGAGCATTGAACTATGACTCTGGAGACCAGAAAAATGACCTCTGGGGGCCACATGTGGCCTGTAGGCTGTATTTTGACCACCCCTGGTTTATATTATTACAAATTAACAACATACTTAATTGCTTTAATATGTTACAGGTAATGTGACTCAAGAGCAGGACTGCGAAGAAGCTGCAGCTTTCTCTCCATCAATCTCTGCAAGTAAGAGGGTTACTTCATGAAATGTTATGGAAGGTTTGGGGAGTAAACCTGGATGGCCCAAGATGTTTGTTGCCAGAATGAAATGCCATGAACCTGCCGTATCCACAGATCTCACCATCCACGGCTTCATAATACCGCCCCCCCCCCCAAATCCCCAAAGCAAACCTTGATTTCACCATTTTATGTAAGGGACACCATGTTATTACCCAATTGTTTATAAGGGGACTTGACTGAGCATCCACTGATTTTGGTATTCTGGCACCAAGCCCCAGTGGTTACCAAGGAGCCTGTCTCTGTTTTGTGCCCAGAACCAGGCAGGACAAATTTTGTTGACGTGGGCAACCCTAGATGAGACAGAGAGAAGAACTATTAGATAGCTGGGACCCAGAGGGGACGTAGCCAAGGGGGGGGGTTTCTTGGGGTCCGGACCCCCCTCCATTAGAAAAATGAATGGTGTGTGCTGCTGCGCCACCGCACCCAAGCCCCATTATAATGGTAGCACTTAGTCTGGACCCCCCCCTTCCTAAAATCCTAGCTATGTCTCTGGACCCAGGCTTTCATAAAGAGAAGTTATCTTCAGAGCTGGCTGTTATCACACAAAGGGAAATGATGCATCTATTCTAGACTGTCAGCTCTTTGCAGTCTTTCCTGTGTCTGCAGCAACTGTAAGCATGCATATCTGCAAAAAGGAGATGAAGAAATGTATGGCTAGCTGGCCCTTGCCAAATAACTGCCCCCTTGCCATGCTGTCTGTGTTTTATTTTTGGCTTCTTCTACTAGGAAAGGAAGGCAATCTAGCCCATTGAGGAGAGATGGAAGGGAGTTGGCGCCTTTATGTTTTATTTTTTATTCAAAACTTTACAATACATTAAGAACAGCAAAAGATGCGCATCCTTAAGGGAGTGATCTGAAGCACAAATCTAATATGATGTCCTCCTGCATTGGCTTAAAGCATGTCTGTTTTGTGTCCCCAATGTGTCTCTCTAAAGAGAAACTGCTGCCTTTCTTGCTGGGATTTTGTTTTTCCCATTCTCTAGGGCCTGAAAGGCGCCGTCCTTGGAGTAGTCCTTCCACCAGGAGCAACTGCAAAGCATCCAAACAGCAGCGACTAGGCATGTAATGCTTCTCTTCTTCTGCCACTACTTTCTGGAGCATTTCTTTTCATTCGGATGGGACTGAACAGTTGAGTTCAGTGCACCAAAGAATTGTTGCCAAGAAAAGTTAAAGGGCCCTTTGCTTGTGCCTCAAGAGTGACTTGGAGCATGGAGACCATATTATTAAATGTTAATATTATTAAGAAACCAGCATAGCAAAATGAGTTCCACATTACCTGAAATACACATTGTGGATATTCTGGTTTCAACCCTATTGGTTAGTCTCACCTACAAAAACCCCATTGAATAAAATGTTGAGCATTGGATGAACACATGGGTAAATCTCATTGATTCAATGGGCCTACTCTAGTTGGGACCAATAGTAGGACTCAGATCATCATGTGTTTAGGCTGCAGTCTTATGTGCATCTGGGATTAAGTCTAGTTGAATTCAGTTGAGTTGAAGAAATAGAATTTTGCTATGACTCTCTTTTCTTCTTCCTCCACTTTTGTCAGATTCTGCAGAAAGGTACCGACACCTCGTTGTCCAACTGATGCTCCAGAGATACGGGGCGAATGGATCAGTGGAAACAACGCCATTAAAGGATCAACCGTCAGCTTTTAGCCAAGCTTTCGTCAACCTTGTGATCCGTCAGCGCAAAGCCTGGAGGTTAAAGGGAAGGATGGAGAAAGCCAAGGAGGAGCATGTAGGTCTGCATGACGTGGAGGAACATAGCGGCGCAACCATGACCCTGTCTGATCTCCTTGAAACAGTCCAAATGGACACCACCAAGGTTATTTTCCTGTTGGGTAACCCAGGGATGGGCAAGACAAGGCTCATGCACAGAATTTGCCAACAATGGGCTGAAGGAGCCCTGCCCCAGTTCCGGCTGGTCTTCCTCTTTGAGTTCAGGCAGCTGAACCTGATCAAAAGAAAGCTGACTCTTCAAGAGCTTTTGTTCGAGTTCTTCCTACAACCTGAATCTTGCCCCGATGCAGCATTTGAGCAGCTTCAAGAGGATGCCCAGCACACATTGGTGATCTTTGATGGTCTGGATGAGTTTTTGGAGAACATTCAGCTCCCGTTCTCTCTTCATGCCTCATCACCTGATCTTCTCAATCCTCTCTCAACGGCAGAACTTTTTGCCAACCTTTGCTATGGAAAACTCTTGCCCGGCTGCACTGTCCTGGTGACAACCCGGCCAAAGACCATCCCTGAAGCTTTCCTGAAAACCAGCACCTTGTCCGCCGAAATCTGTGGCTTCAACCGTGAAAAGGTTGAGGAATACGCCAGCTATTATTTCCGCCATCACCCAAAGAAAGAGCAAGCTCTTGCTCACCTGAAAAGCAACGGGAAGCTCTTGAGCATGTGTTGCATCCCAGCCTTGTGTAACATTGTCTGCATCTGCTTGGAGCACATGCTCCTCCAAAACGCGGGAAGCACCCAACTCCCTCAAACTATGACTGGGCTTTACATCCAGATGCTCTGCACCTTCATCTGCAAGCATCAGACGAGGAGCGCTTTGACTGAAGAAGTGGATTTGGGTCGACACCGAGCGACTCTTCTAGGCCTGTGTGAATGGGCCTTCGAAGCTCTAGAACAGAAGAAGATGCTGTTTTATGCTGGTGAGGTCCCTGAGCAGGTAAAGGATTTTGGGTGCCAACATAGGCTCTTGTTGTCCTTTGAGGTGAAGACCAGCAATGGCCAGGCGCAGGTCGGTTACACCTTCGTTCACTTCAGTTTGCAAGAATTCTTTGCAGCGCTCTTCCAGTTGGCAAGCCGAAGCATCGATGGCAACTCTTTGAAGCAGATGTTCTTCCTGAGGTCTAAGTGGACTTTAAAGAAGGAAGCAAGGATGCCATTCACTGCCAATTGCCATGTCTTCCAATCTGGCCTTGCATCCAAAGAGTGCCGAGGGTTCCTCAGCTCTTTAGCTGGAGAGAGCGAGACTTGGGTACAGGAGCGGCAAGCCATAGTCATGCAGGTGTTGAAGAAGCTAGCAGAGTCGCATTTAACTGGGCCCAGGATAGCCGAGTTGTGCCACTGCATGTACGAGGCGCAAGATCTCCAGTTAGCCCAACATCTGGGCAAACAGCTGGATTTTGACTTTCAGTTCAGGAATTTGAGGTTGACGCCACTCGACATGATGGCTCTGGCCTTTGTGATCACCAGCGGCCCGCATTTGGTGTGCTTGACTTTTGTTGGATGCTCCATGGAACTTGACTACTTGGATGTCTTTGGCAACTGCGAAAATATAAAGAGCCTGAGGTAGGAAGTGTTGTTGTTGTTGTTGTTCTCATGTAGAGATATCCTGTCGCACCTTTGAGACTAAGTGAAATAAAGACGTTGGCACAATGAGCTTTCGTAGGCTTCAGTCATATTTGCTATGAAGAGAGAGACCCCTCTGAACCATGATCCCTAAGATTCCTACTCAAAGTGATAGCTTCTTTGGTTGAATCAATCCATATGTAATGCGTTCATCATTTTTTCCCCTATGGCCACTGAATTTTAAACTAGCATTATTATCTTTTCCATATGCATCTGAAGAAGTAGACTTAAGTCTACGAAAGCTCATGCTGCCAACTTCTTTGGAGGCTAGACTAATCTTCCTATTTAACTAACAATGATTTTGTTGTTCCTGTTGCCTTTACTCTTAGCTTTAGGAGCAGAAAATACGGAAACGAATTCGCGACGGTCCTTTCCCAAATCCTGCCAAAGATCAAACACTTGACAACGTTTCAGTAAGCATTGCTCTGACTTTGCATGGATTATCCGATTTGGGTGCGGTTTTAGAATCTAACCAAATCAGGCCCTTTGGATTAATGTTGCAAGAATGGGCATTTCAGTCCTAGGCTGCATCCGCACTGCAGAAATAATCCAGTTTGACATCACTTTAATTGCCGTGGCTCAATGCTATGGAATCCTGGGATTAGCGGTTTGTTGTGGCACCGGATCTCTCTTACAGAAGAGGCTAAATATCTCACAAAATGACAAATCCCAATATTCCAGGGGATGGAGCCATGACAGTTAAAGTGGTGTCAAACTGCTTTATTTCTGCAGTACAACATTTTGAATATTACATTAAATGTCATGGCTACAAATCACAGGATTTTGTAAGATGGAGCTGCAGTTGTTAAAGTGGTACAAAACTGCTGTAACATTATCATATAGGCCTGTTACAGACTGCCAAAATAAAGCTGCTTCGGGTCTCTTTGGAGGTATGCTGTTTAAATGATGCATGCGCCCTAAGAAACTGGAAGCTGCACCAAAGCTGCACTTCAGTGCTTAGGAATGGAGTGTGGCTTTGGCGCAACCTCCAGACTCTTTGGACCCATGATGCATCATTTAAATAGCATACCTCCAAAGAGACCCGAAGCAGCTTTATTTTGGCAGTCTGTAACAGGCCATAGATACACTATATAATGTGTGGCATGAGCATAGATTCCCTCCATCTGCATCACAGCTGTCTCTCTTTTGCTTTTTGCAGCTTAACAGGTGGAAACCTTGCCATGCCTGGCCTGGAGCGTCTCATAGCAGCTTTTGCAAACTGCCAGCAGTTGGAAGACATAAAGTAAATGGGTTGTTTTTTATTCATGGCAAAAGGCATTGGGGGGGGGGGGGAAAGTAGCCTGATTTATTTTTTCATTTACGGGGAAATATTATCATATCTGTCACTCCTTTTTAGTCTGCAGGACAACAAACTGAAGGAGCAAGAGCTTGTCAAAGCCACCGAAGCATTTTCTACTGTAAATAACCTGAAGCAGATGGAGTAAGTACAACTGGAATAAAAACCACACTAAGAAGGCATTCATTTCACAAGTTGCTGAGCAAAGATTTAGGATGGAGCCGTGGCAGTTAAAGTAGTGTGAAATTGCATTATTTCTACAGTGTGCATGCACCCTTGAAGGATATATATGTACACATCCGTTAAAAATGATCTGTTAATTGAATTGCAATATCATGTTTGTTCTGTTTAAAACAGTTTAAGCTTCAATGAGGTTTCGGCGGATGCAATCCTCACTTTTACCGGAGCCGCGGTCCTTTGTCCAAAGGTTACCGAGCTGCATATAAGGTACTTGCATGGAAGAATTGCAAAATAAAGGTGGTTTCGTTTTTATGTCCCTTTCCCTTCCTGCCTTGATGTTGGAAGAAAGGCGGGATATAAGAAAATAATAATAATAATAATAATAATAATAATAATAATAATAATAATTCATTTATTTATTTATTGGGGGGGGGTCTTTTTGCCTGCTAGTTCACCTGTTTGCAAACAGAAACATGGCTGATTTTGCAACTGAAGGGTCAGCTTGGTATAAGCATTATAACTTTAATTTGTTTTATTTAGGGAGATTTCAATATTAATTTTCCACTGTTTCTCTGCAGGAAGGATAGTTTAAAAATCTACTTTGCCAGCCGTTCCAAAATGGATCCAAGGTAAGAAGCTGTCCTTTCCGAAAGGTTCGCATTTGGGAAAATTTTGGTCAGGATCAACGGAGGCGGAACTAATAATTATGGGCTATTTAATTATGGGGCAATTTAATGACTTCTAGGACAATTTAACCCTTTCCCTCCACTGGCTTGGGCTTGAGAGGCATCCTTCTCTGAAGCTGCAGTTTGCTTTCAGGGCATCTCTCAGTAGCGCCTGGTTTATATGGATCATTATGGTAACCATTGAGTCCTCTCTAGTCTCACTAAAGAGTGGACCTACTGCGATCAATGGGTCCCGACTCAAGTTACAAATAATTTAAGAACCATTAGTAGTAGTAGTAGTAGTAACATTTATTTAGTCATTGACAAAACCATTGATTTTGCTGGGTCCATTTCTGACTATGATTACACCTGAGCCATTACTGTTCTGTTGATTTTGGACATTATAGTGTATTGATCATCAGGGGGAAAATGATTGCTTTATTGACTACAGGCTGAAAGGTGTTGAAATCAAAGAAGAGGAGACGGTTCCCAAAGCTAGAAGTTTAATATTACGGTAAATAAAAAAACCATTTTTATTGATATGAAGTATGCCGATCTGTTTAAACAAAAAATCTGTTGTTCTATTCTTCCTCCTGGTTAAAGTTGTTCCAGGTGCCAAATTTAACATTTTGACAAGTGTGCCAAACCGGAGCAATAAGAGCGATAGTCCTTCCAAAATGCAACGGTTATTATTGAAAAGGAACACGCCAAACTACTTATTTTAAGCAGAGAAACCCTGGAATTTCTGCTTTATTTCTTTATTATTGTCATTATTGTTCTGTTGGTTTTTTGACATTATAGTGTATTGATCTTTGGGGGGGAAAAACTGCTTTATTGACTTCAGGTTGAAAAGTGTTGAAATCAAAGAAGAGTACCTCCGATGCACCTCTTAGATGCAGACACAGCCAAGCTAGGATGCTAAAATAGAATAATACTAATAATAATACTAATAATATTTATTTATATGCACAACCTGTTATAAATCCTTCCATCTTTCTGTGCATACACAGGTTGCAGGATTGCCAGTTTGGTTCTCAGCGGGCGAAAGACCTGGCAGACCTTTTCCAAAGCTGCTCCCCATTTTCTGAAATTGAGTAAGTACCTCCTTTTCCCAAACTCTTTCTTAACAGAGGGATAGATATATATATGTGGCCAATTTAACCAGGAACGATTTCTCAGTTTGTCAGATAACCAACTCGGTGACGAAGGATGCAGCCAGTTGATGCAGAGCGTGCCCAAGTTGTGCATTTCTGGCCCTCTCAGGTTTGTGTTTCCTAAATCCTGCCTATTTCTTGTCTTGATCGTCTTAATTTTTAAAATCTATATTGATAATGCATTTTCAAAGGCTCCAAACCCACCCAGACTGGTTTATTTGGCTTATAATGGTTCATTTCCTGCTTTCTAAACTCAGCATTTGCTTGCGGATGTTTCTTTTCCTACAAGATGGAAGGAGAAAGTTGTCCCACAGGACCTAGGTAGCATCCAAAGTTGCTTCGCGTTCAGCTGGATCATTGCTCCAGCTATTTATGGCTTTATCTCTTACAAATATTCCTTTACCTTTCCTCAGCTGGAAGTGCATCTCCTTCCCTTTTTAAAATGTGGCTGCCTTGTCTTTTTGAAATTTGAAATGAGATTAAAATGTAGGTTTAAATTCTTGAGTTGCGGCGTCCTTTCCTTACACTACTAAGATGGTATTTATGGTATTTGGGGTTTTTTTCCTGGCATGTCAATGTGTTCTTCTTCTTTAAAGTAGTTTTGGTTTTATTCCACAGTTTAAACAACAACCGGCTGACTCTCAAAAGCATTTTCTGCCTCCTGAACACTGTGGCTCTTTGTCCAAACATTGTGAAGCTTAATGTCAGGCAAGTATGGGTTTATTTTTGCTAGGCACGCATTGGAGATAAAGAGCATACCTAATATGCTGAGGTGCATCTGCATAGGTATACTATATATCAGCATGAATTCATGGAGATTGCATGTGCCTTTGCATGCATGTTTCTCAGCCCAGTTGATCACCATTCATAGTGTTCCCAGCCTGCTGCGCATGTAGATTTTGAACAATCGGTCACTGTTACATTTAAATGAAATATGACACTGTGGAATCTCTGCTTAATTTCTTTAGCATCAATCACCAAACTGCAACATTGACGTTCGTCAACGAAGGTATTCTTGACTCCCTTCATTCCAGGTATGGCAGGTTTCTCAATATGTATTTCTTTTTCTTGCTTGCATTTCAGACAATGATATTAAAGAAGAGCTCAGTCTTATCATGGTCAGTTTAAGACATGCTTAGGCCCTGGGCTGGGAAAGGAGAACCATGCAGCTTCCCATCAGGAAAAACCATTTTGTAGCATTTCAAACAATGGCAATAGATTGCTGTAATGCTGGGTTTTAGTCAGAATTTGCAATGAACTATCCAAGCTCTTTGTGCTATTTTGACAATGGATTCCAGCACCTTGGATAGATCCTCAAGTGCCAAATAGGCTTAGCAAGCATCTTCGTAGTTTAAAGTCCAGCATCTAAAGCTCAGTCTAAAATCTGGAATAGATTTAAAATACTACTGACATGGGAGCACCATCAGCTGCCATGAAGAATGCCACTGATGTCAAGATCCAAGGAAAATAACTTGGCAGCCAAACCACTTGGAAAATTGCAGTTCAAAACCGCTATCTGCAGGGATATGTTCCTAGACTTAGTAGTGAAATGGTGAGCGCTATATTTCTGCCAGAGGTTGGCCATAGAGTTGCACTGGGGGACCACAAAATGCCTAGAGAGGCCCTTTTTAGCTTGCCCACCTCCTTTAACTTTCCCCTCTTTTGCAGTAATTATTCTTCTGATGAGGACCAGTCAAGCTGCGATGGACAACAAGTGACGGCGACACCGAGGGAAATATGGTACGGTGATGTTGATTTACTCCTGGGTTACTCCTGAGTTATAAAATAGTTGGAAGGCAGGCACTAAGGGTCTCAAATGTGAAACAATGGCAGAATGGTGCTGAGGTCTGTGCTTTTGCAGGGAAGCTTTCTGTTCAGAGGAAGCTATCATTGATGATGATGATAATAATAATATAATTTATTAATATTCCACCTCTCCTTGCGGATCAATAATCAATATTTTTGCTGCTGTACAGTATTATGAATTGTCACAGTGCTCAATTCAGCACAGCAAATTGTCAGATAGACTATTTTAACCAGAAGCTCAGCAGAGGAAAGGCAACGCAAGAGGCCAACATAATTCCTTTCGGCATTGTAAAACTCCTTGCTATGACTTTGGCTTCTCGGTCATTCATGTACTTTCTATGCTACTTTCAGGGTCAAACTAGGCGTAGTAGTTCCCTTTCTGATTTACTTGTTTCCCCTTCCATGCTGCGCGCAAATTAAGCTTATGTTGTACTTTCCAATGACCGATAACAAAGCAAAGCACGCTAAGTGTGAGATACAGAGGTGAAGGGAAATAACATGTTACGCCAAACAGACATCTTTCCCCACTTGAGAGAGAACACTTCTGCAAGATCATAGTAAAGATATAGTGTAGTTTGATTCTGAGCCTACCCAACCTATTTTCTGGCCTTGCTGTTATAGTCATAGTGAAAGTGCCATCTACTTTCTAGATGGCTAGTCAGCCATGGCACTATAGAGGAAGGAAAACTGCATGACTGAATGCTTTAACCCCCTTTCCCCCAAAACCTTACACACTGAAGACCAAAAAGTCAAAGAGAAAGCTAATTTAGTGTGTCGGGGAGAGAAAACAAATAGTAATGAGTACTATTTCTGTCTCTGTCCTAGTAATGTTTACTTACCATCTTTATGGCATGTATCTCTCAAAACTAACCTGGTTTAAACAACATTGCAGTTTCCTCCTCATCATTTATTTATGGACCTAGACCAAAATATAAAGTACAGTTAGTTACACCAAAAATTCATAAAGCATACAACTCATAAAACATACACATATAAAGCATACATAAAGGTAAAGATAATCCCTTGACATGAATATCTAGAATCTAATCATAAACCTTTACAGTGGTGAATATGCTATTTATAGGTGATTTTGTATGTAGACACACAAATATGTATGTATGTATGTATGTTTAATGAGTTTTATGCTTTATGGGGTTTATGAATTTTTGGTGTAACTAATGGTACTTTATATTTTGGTCTATGGCTGTAAATAGATGATGATGATGATGATGATGATGATGATGATGATGATGATGATGATATTGTAATTTTCCTTCCAGCTTGACAGACAATAAACTCTGTGACGAAGGCGATGTGAATAAACTGTGTTTGGCGTTGAGAAGGTGCGGCGGTGTCTCCGAACTAAAGTAAGATTTATTTGGTTTTTGCAATTCAGAGGTGGACAAAGTGCAAATGGTGAGCCACAAAATGTGGCCCTTGACGTTTCTCAAAGTTCCCCAAACTGATATTAAAAATTGGAATGCATTCAGGGTGGTATTTTTTACCTAAAACCCACCCAAAATGTGCTCAGTTTGCACCCTCAGATCCTCCAAAGAGGTTTGTTTCCCCCTGATTCTCCAAAGCTTCACAAACCTCCCCAAGGTACCAAAGAAATGGCAGGATATGTATAATATATAGTATTTTCAGATGATAACCATCATCATCATCAATTATATCAGTCGATGATGATGATGATGGTTATCGTCTGAAAATACTTAAGATGTTTCCATGCACAAGTCCTGCTCTGTTGCATCTGTTCACATTCACTAGCGTCTCTCTGAATCTTCTTCTATCTTTTTGAACCTGGCACCATTTTGGGAAAACAATACATTGCTTGATTTGTTCAGACCGTGGAACTATAATATAAAACATAATTGTAACGGGATGTTTATATGCGAAAAATAATCTCTGCCTCTACCTCTGTTTTTAAATGCAGTTTGTCCAATAATTCTCTGGGCGATCTGGGCGTTTTGAAAGTGGCGCAGCTGCTCCCCAAAATGAAAGCATTGCGTTCTCTAACGTAAGTCAAGGCTTTTTTTGTGTTTAGAGATTTGGTTAGTGACTTTTTTTTTACTATGTGGGTTGTGGGCTTAGAAATTCCATGCAAGTAGAAAATAAGCCTCTAACGGAGATGGTTAGGCTTATAAATTTGTGAACTTTCTGCTTGGCATCCAGTTTTATGTGACAACGGAGGGAGGACTGTGTGTGTGTATGTGTATGTGTGTGTGTGTGTGTAATAAATAAAATTGATAGACAATTCGATTCATTGGTTTTGCAACTACACTTGTCCCTCCATATTTGCTAGGGTTAGGGGCCCAAGACCTCATGAATATGGAAAAACTGCTAATAACAAAAACACCATGTTTTTAATGGAGAGGACACCTCTCTAGGAATCTCTAGGTCCTCCAGTGCAACTCTGTGGTCAACGTCTGACAGACTCTGACCATAGAACTGCGCTGGAGGAGCTACAAAGGCCTAGCAGAGTAGCCTCTCTAGGAATCTCTTCAGCGCAACTCTGTGGTCAACGTCTAACAAACACTGACCATAGAGTTGCGCTGGAGGAGTTACAAAGGCCTAGCAGAGTAGCCTCTCTAGAAATCTCTTCAGCGCAACTCTGTGGTCAATGTCTAACAGACACTGACCATAGATAGAACTGCGCTGGAGGAGCTACAAAGGCCTAGCAGAGTTTCCTCTCTAGGAATCTCTTCAGAGCAACTCTGTGGTAAATGTCTAAAAGACACTGACCATAGAGTTGCGCTGGAGGAGCTACAAAGGCCTAGCAGAGTATCCTCTCTAGGAATCTCTTCAGCGCAATTCTGTGGTCAATGTCTAACAGACACTGACCATAGAGTTGCGCTGGAGGAGCTACAAAGGCCTAGCAGAGTATTCTCTCTAGGAATCTCTTCAGCGCAACTCTGTGGTCAACGTCTAACAGACACTGACCATAAAGTTGCACTGGAGGAGCTACAAAGGCCTAGCAGAGTGTCCTCTCTAGGAATCTCTTCAGCGCAACTCTGTGGTCAATGTCTAACAGACATTGACCACTGAACTGCGCCGGAGGAGCTACAAAGGCCTAGTAGAGTATTCTCTCTAAGAATTTCTAGGTTTTTTGGTGAGACTTTTAGTTAAAGTTGACCATAGAGTTGCACTGGAGGACCTAGATATTCCTAGAGAGAACGTATTAATCAAATCCGTGATTAATCAAAGCCACAAATATCAAAGCCGCAAATATGGAAGGATGCGTGTACTTGCAATTAGTGAGGCAACTAGTTGCAAAACCAATGAACTGAATCTTCTATCAAATTATTTTAAAATATATAAACAGTCCTCCCTCCGTTCTTGTGGTCTTTGGACTCACGTTCCTCAGTTATGCGCAAGGGACAAATGGAGGGAGAATGAATGGGGTATGCGCCCGTGGCATGCACCTGCGCACTTTCATGCACCCGTGCCCATATTCAAGCCAATGGGGCTTGAATATATGCAAAACTCCATTTTCATAAGGGGATCCGGAACAACATATCATATATATATATATATATATATATATATATATATATATATATAGTTGCTAAGCTGGGCTGCTACTTATGTCACTGATGATGCACACTAGGGGATAATGAGAAGATCCACTTTCATAGTGGGAATGAAGGACCGTTTGGAATTGATTTACCAACATGGAGCGAAGGCAAATCCCAAACCAGTTTAAATGCAAGTGGGAACAAGGCCAAGGAATTCGCCTTGTCTGACCCTGGATTGTTCTTGTGCACAAATGAATTGTACTTATATTCCTGGAGATGGCAGCATTGTTGCTTTTTCTGCTTCTAGGCTGGATGGCAACCGCCTGTCTTTGGAGGGAGCTTTCCGCTTGGTAGAATCCTTCTCTTCCTTGAAACATATGACCTCGATGCAACTGAGGTACGGCTATGAACCAGTTTAACCATGCTTTATTATTATTTATTATTATTAATTAATTTTTTAAAAAAATCTAAATTTATATCCTGCCCTATATCAGATCCTCCAAGATTTCACAGGTGGAAGTCTGACCATGTGTGGCTATGCAACACCAGAGTGTGACCAAGATTGCAAAAGTTATTAATGAGGAAGAAGACACAATCCAGGAGAGGCTGCAGCAGTTTGCTTTTGCCTGAGTTTACAGGGAAGAGCAAGAC
The DNA here is from genome assembly GCF_019175285.1 of Sceloporus undulatus. Taxonomy (NCBI): domain Eukaryota; kingdom Metazoa; phylum Chordata; class Lepidosauria; order Squamata; family Phrynosomatidae; genus Sceloporus; species Sceloporus undulatus. Next base: position 3,425,751 of record NC_056529.1, on the reverse strand, counting down.
TCCATCCTCTGCTGAGTTAATGGAGAGCAAACTATTTTTGCATTTTGAACACAGTTTGCAGCCATTGCAATAGACTCAAAACAAAGGGAGAAAGTGGGAGGAAGAGAGAAAGTGGGACCTTTTAAAAGCAGCTGAAAAAATTGGGCTGGCAGAGGATTAATTGGAACTGTCCCAGTCAAACTGGGGCAGTCAGAGAGTATGCTATATCATGAGGTTTCATTTCAAATAAAATCAATATACAAGCCAGGTGCCAGACATCATCATCATCATCATCATCATCATCATCATCATCATCATCATCATCATCATCATCATCATCGCTTTATTTTTACCCCACCTCTTTGTCAAAAGCCAGCCAAGGCGACTTACAATTAAAAATCCATGCAATCCATGCAATTCACAATATACGTAATATCACAGTTATTCCTTTCCTCCCCTGTAAATCCTAAATTTGGTGAGGATAGATCCGTGACAATTAAAATGTTATCAGACAATTAAAATGTTATCAGACATAACCAAGTCAGATGTCCGAATTTACCAGACTATAAATCTTAAGTTTGGTTAGGATGGATCTGTGACAATTAAAATGTTATCAGACATTGCGGTGGATCACAGTACAAATTGGGAGGAGTGTTATAATAGAATTCCTTCATCGGTTCACAGTTTTTTCCTCACTTCTCTCATTTCTCATTACAGTTTGAGAAGCAGCCAGACCGTTCGTTTAACCTTTGGGGAAAAAATCAGGTAAAAATGCATCTTACTTGAGGCTAAGGGCCATGACAGAGTCATAAGAGAATATGGGCTGCATGTCAAGCATCTCAAGTTCATATCTTAGCATCTCCAAAGGAGAATCGGTTTAACCAGGATAATTTCCAGTGGTCCCTGGTGACTCCCATGTCAATGGGCTGAGGGCTTCGCTCTGGATTTTACTTCTCTGGCTCAGCGGGACGTTAAACCTGGATCTCATAGCTGATAGACCACCAATACCTAAAGGTCCACTTATGCAATGATAGACTTAGAATGTGTTAATGGTCCCATTCTGAACTGGGCATTTAGGTATTTGGGCTCTGGCCGAGTGGTTCAAGGGCCACAAAAGTGTGCCCAAAACCTGCACTTTTCCCCATCTGTAGCATAAATGAACCGAAGGCTGCAACGAACAACACTTTTTGTAAAATGTAGAAATTCACTCTCTATGGGCTTGACTTCATAAACAAGAGCAGGCCATTTCAATTTCAAAATCCGGAGTCGGTGAATTTCAGAAAGCTAATCCAAGCATGCATGTCTGCCAACTAAACGGTGGATTATCTTTTGATTCTTCAAAGTTGCAGGGAACATGAAGGAGAGCTGTTGCAACCTGCAGAGTATGGCCGCTGCTTTAGGTAAGAAGCCATTTCCCTCTTTCTTTGGCGTTGTCCAAGGATTATGCAGACGCACACATAGTGGTCCGTTCAGCGCAGGTTGTGGGTGCATTGCAGATATTTTATTTGTCCCGAAACAACCTTGCTGGGTCCTCTCTTGCACTAACTAGAATCCTTTCACCCCTTGCCTCTCCATCCTCACAATTTTGCTAGTCCTTATGAAGAATGTGAAATTAGAGGGACATTATTTTCTTTGTGAAGTCGAAGGCTTTCATGGCTGGCATCCATAGTGGGTTTTTTGGGCTATGTGGCCATGTTCTAGAAATTATTTTCTTTCCTTCTCCAAAGAGAGGACCATTTCAGCTATTTCAGATATAGGTCACATACACATATATCCACAGTATCAGTAGCCAGGCCTTCATTTAGTTGTGGTTGGGGTGTATCCAAAACCTGTGGATGACATTACATAGTCTACTTACAGAAGAGAAAAAATCTCACTGGTCTCTAGTGCTTTACATTCCAGTGATGTTACATATTCATGAATAAAAGAACGTCGTTGCAGACTATCCGTCAACTTATCCTCTTCCCTCCTTTGACAAGTTCATTAGACAGGATTAAAAATTGAATGTGCATACATTTTCATCTTTCGGGTGCCAAGTTTTTGCCTTTGTGTTTCAGTCTCACAGATTGCGACGTGGGCCCAGATGATATCGACCGGCTTTTTCGGATCCTGGTCACGTGCTCCAGCTTGACGGAGATCAAGTAAGCGCTGCGCTCTTCGATGCTGTCTGCGTGTGGGACTGACAAGGAGAGCATCAGGCTTGGGCATTAAGGGAAAGGTGTCCTTCCTCTCCAGATAATAATAATAATTAATAATAATTAATATAATAATAATTAACCCACTTTCCCTTTTGACACTGGAAGATGACTAAAGCAGAACAGAAGGGCAGTACAGCTTCACATGAACTGGACATTATGCTCCTACTGCTGCAGCCTAGGAGCATAGTGCCTGGATCAAAGGGAGGCACTGTATATATTCATGTATAAGTCTAGACATTTTAGTTTAAAAAATTGACCCAAAAAACCTGGACCGACTTAGCCATGGGTCACTGTAAGTGTGGCACTTCAACTGTTATGGGGGGGGGGTGAATCCCCTGATGAGAGATGCATCTAAAAGAAACGCCAATCCTCTCTACTCTCTCATCCATCCAGCCTTTAGTGTGGGCACAAACAATTATGCCTGCTGGAATTTTGTATGTCCATTGGCATCGTTTTCCTTTGCTTCATCATTTACGTCCTTTGTTACATGGCCCTATGTTTTGCCCATGACATATCCATGGGTCATATCAAAATCCTTTATTTTGGCCTCCACCTCCCCTTGACTTACACATGAGGTTGACTTATAGTTGAATATATGCGGTGCTTTGAATGTAATCTTTGTTCAAAAGTTTCCATCCTGACTGTGCAGCTTATCTGGGAATGTGTTGCAAGATCGAGAAATTGAACAACTGCTGGCGTTCCTGCCCCACCTCAAAAACCTGAAGCTCTTACGGTGAGTCTTAGAAGTGTCCATCTTAAGGACAGGGTTGGGAAAAAGAGCTCTGCTAGGATCCTTAAGAGCCGTTGCTGCTCAGAGCGGATAATTTTGGGTGAGATAGACGATTGATCTAAACCCCTTGCAAGGCTGCTTCACAGATTCATTTGACGGAGTTGCATAAAATTATGCATGGTGCAGAAGAAAAGATAAGGAGGCATAATACTATTTTTTTCAGATGTGGATACGTGAAAATGGAGATATTGAATTTATAGACATGAGAGTCGTACCATATTTTAGATTGTAAGCCTTGAGGCGGAGACTTCCATATTACAAAACATATTACAAAACCTCTCAGCTGCTCTAGAAGGTTTAATGGAGAGCGTGGGGCAAAACTGTAAAAATCAATGCAAGCAAGAAACCTCTTTTACAAAACAAACAGAATACAGGCTGAAGTAGGGATTTGGTCCAGTGTGGATGTTCTTATCAAACATATCCAGTGTTGGCTATATAGCAAAATATAGAATCATCCAAAACACACAAAACAGTGGCATCTTCATTGGACCAACCAAAATGCACATTATACATGTTGCAAGCTTTCAAAGCTCCACTGGATAAAGGTTTTCCTGACGCTTAAACCTGGATGGATTTTGAATGATACTGTTCTTATGTTCTTTATCCACCATTAGCAGTTCTGATCCATTGCCAAACCTTGTTACAGACTCAGATTTTTGATGTCTCTGCATCTTTCCTTCCCTTTTGCAGCATCGGAGAAAACAGTTTTTCCCCCCAAAGCCTTTGCTTGCTTGTCAGCTCACTTTATCTCTGCAAGAGAACCTGCGACGTGGAAGTCAGGTAAGAGGTTTAAAAGCCTGATAACAGAACTAAGGACCGATCCGAATGGGGATTGGTTCCTATTTGGAGATCATGATACCAGTTGTATCTCCAAATAGGAACTGATCCCCATAATACCAGTTGTATCATGACAAGGAGAAACTGTGAAACCCCTTAAAACTTCTTTTTCCTCTTTCTTTTTGAGAGACAAAGGCATGGTACATTTAATATGTAGTTATTCAGGGTAAAGAAATGCAAATGGTAATTTTTTTGCGCAGCCAAAAAAGAACCCCAAATGTGAAAAATATCATAACAGCTCTCCATTTTCTTGATGTCTGGTTGTAACATGCCCCTTTTCATTGGAAATGAGCAAATTCACAAGCATTCTTTGCATTTTTGAAACCCACTGCTGCTTTACATAATGTGCAGGGATTTTTGCATCAGTAAATTAAATACAGTAATAAAATGAATAAATGAATAATAAAATCTCACTGTACCCGACAGAATGGAAACTGGACATAGTCAGACAGCAAGTAGGTTTGGGATAACTCTCCATGTCTCCTGACAAGATCAAACCATAGAGCATTCAAATGAATATTTTTCCCCCTTTTAAAATTTTTTAGATCCAAGAAAAATGCCTTTTTGCGTTTTATGGAAATTCCAGAGAGCCAAGAAGCATCCTGCAGGTAAGTGCAGACGCAATCATCTTTGCTTCATTACAATTTTGCCTTCCTTCAGCCATGCTGCTTTTAAAATGCAGAGAGGGGGAAATCCCATTATATACCATAGCCTAATAAAATGATGTCCCTTATAGAAAGTGGCAAAGTCAAGGTTTGCTCTTTTTTAGGATTTTAAAAAAAATTACGTTCAAGCCATGGATGTTAGAAGCCATAGATGCAGAATCCATGGATACAGAGGGCTGACTCTATATGGATCATAGATTTTTGTGGGTTTTTGGGGTTATCTGGCCATGTTCTAGAAGAGTTTATTCCTGATGTTTCATCAGCATCTGTGGCTGGCATCTTCAGAGGTTGCTGGCATGGAAGTGATTATATACCCCACTTTCTTCCATGCCAGCATTCTCTGATGATGCCAGCCACAGATGTTTACGAAACGTCAGGAACAAACTCTTCTAAAACATGGCTACAGAGCCCCCACAAAAACCTATGGATGCTGGCCATGAAAGCCTCCAACTTCACAATGTATTTGAATCGCTTTTCTACTCTGATCCCTTCCATGGGTAAGTGACAGCCGTTCCTCCAGGGGATGAAGACCTATTGTTGGAAAGCTTGACACAGGGCCAAAGGGACTTGAGAATATCCCTCTGAGCCCCATCCAAAAAGAGACATTCATGCACGCATATCAATACTGTAATAGCATGCTACCCATGATCTGCCAGCTCCAAGCAGCCAAGGGCCACAAAATCTAGATGTTAATCCTAACTAGAGTTGGAGTCAATGCCATTGATGTAATGGGTCTACTCTAGTTAAGGCTGTCAGTAACCCCTGTTTCTTGCTTTCTTCTTTTCCTCTTCTCCACCAGGTTGACAGACTGTGGCATTGGCCAAGATGGTCTCAAGGAGCTGTGTGTTGTCTTCAAGAAGTGTAATCGCCTTGCAGAGCTGGAGTAAGTGAGATCTCTGTTGTTGTTGTTGATGTTATGTCCTTGCAAACATAAATTGGAACAAGACTATTTCTGATCATTTGTTTCTTGGACAAAGAAAGAAGGGGGCTTCCCAACAGTCCGGAAGACTCACCAGGAAGAATAAAAGAGTAGCAGTTCTTGCATTCACACACTTTTCTCCAGCACATGACTTCTCCAAGTTTTCTAATGCTCAGCTGGTCACTTTTACTAGCTATGGAAACTCTGAAGTGGAAATGCGATGCAGCTTTGCATTCACAAACACTGGCCTCATTCCCACTTACAAATAAATCGCTTTGCAATCCAAATCGATGGATTGGTTCAGCAGCGGAGCATGGTTCACACTGCATTTGCCCCGATTGCATTTTCTGGCTGCAAAATAAAATAAAACAACCCACTTGTGGTTCATATTGACGAATTAATCAGTTCAAAATGGACCCACTCCAGCCAGCTAAAGGGCACATTTAAATCCGATCCACATCTGGTTCACACTTGCGTGGTATCAATTTATCCAAAAAGACTCAGAAAAAATCAGCGTCAAAAAGACGCAGGTTAAATGGGTCTGGCGCATGGCTTCTCTCTCCAAATTGTTTCAGTGATTCAGTTCAAGTGTGAATCAGGGTCATATAAACTGGTTCAAACTGATTTGCGATCCGGTTTAAAAGCTAGTGGGAATCAGACCCCAGTGGAATTTCATGGACTCTACATTTCTCCTTTTCAGCCTTTCTGGGAACCATCTTGGCAACAAAGGGCTGCAGTTTCTCTTGGAACACTTGCCTGAAACCCAGGTCTCATGCCTTTTAAAGTAAGTGCCTACACTTGAGTCCTGGGCCCAAGATCCAGAGGTGCTCCAGTGGGATTTGAGAGGGACATGTCCCATCTAACCTACCTACATCTCAGGTTCCTCTCTTTCATTGCATGTCTGGGTATTTGGGACAACCCACATCCTTTTCAGGAACAAACATACTTTCCCCTTCAAATAGACAGCTGTCCACATTTTACCACTCCTCCATGAGAGAAAATTAATATTAGTATTAGTATTAGTATTAACATGTCTTTATAGAGTGCTGTGCATAGCGCTTTACACAATAAGGGTCAAATAAAATAAGGGGGGAAATTAAAACCTGCCAAGCGACGTACAATCTAAAAGAACAGCATTACATGATTAAAATATCCCTAAAATAATTTAAATAGAATAAAATATTTAACTGGTAGAAGGTGGTGGAAACGCGCACTGAAGCGAAGCAGGGGAATCAGTTGCAACAAGATTCGTCTCAAAGGAAGGAGAAAAGGCCAAAACTGGAGGGGGGGAAAGTCACCTTCACAATTGACAACATTTTTCTCCTTTTGTGTAGAATCAGCCACAACCAGATCTCACACGACGGGGTCCTCCATCTCATCAGCATCTTCACCGCGTCCCAAAACGTTGCTGAAGTTCACGCAAGGTATGGTTGCTTGCAGCTATGTGTTTTCACCTCCCTATATTTTGGAATGAATTGGCGCATGGATGAGAAGCATGCATGAGAAGGAGCTGGGCATAGGTGGGTCATTCATTGGAGATTTGAAGACTGTATATTCGCTATTAGTCAAACTATTGATATATAATCAGGAAATGATAAGAATTTAAAACTGCAAAGGTGGGAGATATAATGATGATGATGATGATGATGATGATAATGATGATTAGAGGAAAGTCTCAATGCTATGAAACCCTGGTATTTGTAGTTTGTTGTGGCATCAGACCTCTGTTACAAATCCCTGAATTCCATAGTATTGAGCCATGGCTGTTAAAGTGGTGCCAAATTGGATTATTTCTGTGGTGCAGATGCAGCCTCAGATGCAGATCTGTCTTTCAAAGAAACATCCTCCATCCATTTTTATTTTCTCTAAAGCAATATTCTTTTTTCTTTTCCAGTTTGCACTCTGCAGAAATGCTGCTTATCACATTAGCGAGGGATGCAAAACCTTCCAAAATCCTAAGGTAGTTATTAGTTTATTATTATTCTACTCCCACTGAGCTCTTGAAGGTTTTCTCTAACCTGGCAATTCCCAAACTAAATGCTGTGAAAGAAGTGCTAGAAAAATAAATGAATGTATAATAATTAAGGCTTTCCTAAGGGATGTAGCAAAATTACACGGGCCATTTACTTTGGAACGAGCCGTTTTAATTCATCCTTATTTCAAGCAGATTGAAATTAATTTGTGGGAACAAACCGAAGGCCTGGCAAAAAGCTGGCTGCCATCTTCTTTTGGCCAGAAAGTTTCCTTCTGAGATGGACTTTGCGAAATTCAAATTGCTGGCTTCCATTTTATTTATATTTATTTTATTTCAAAGATGTATATCCTTTCTTTCTTTCTTTCTTTCTTTCTTTCTTTCTTTCTTTCTTTCTTTCCAGGCTAAAGCAATGCAACTTCCAAGCAGAACATCTGGCACAGTTGTCCGCTGAGCTGGGAAAGTGTGTCTCCCTGAACGATTTCACGTGGGTTTTTTGCGGCTTCTGCCGTAGTAACTTTTCCAAACTGGTGGAAAAGAAGTTACTTAAGAACTGTGTAAGGTATTCCCTCTCACGTTTTATCTTCTTCGTTGTTAGGTCCACCAACAACGGCTTGGTGCTCAACAATGCGGAAGGTCTGTTCAGGTCCTTAAGGACACCGAACGGCACACTAAGAATAAGGTACGCATTGTTAAATTTGTTGTTGTGTGCCTTCGGGTGAAATTATCACAGGGTTTTCTTGGAAAGATTTGTGGGAGTTTTGGCATTACTTGCCCCTGAGGCTGAGAGTATGTGACTTGACCAGTGGGTTTCCAATGCCGAATGCTGGTCTCCAAAGTCATAGCCCCAAACCCAAATTTCTATGCCATGTTGGCTCTTTAAAATCCTTACTTTGAAATAAACCTTGCTGAATGTAGTCAGGATTTGCTTCTGAGTAAATAGGACTGTGCTGCAACTTAAGGTCTCATGTCTGGAGGGGAAAATGCATTATGTCGAAGCATAAGATGGCTGTGCTTTGCGTTGCAGCATCGAAGAGCCATGGGTGAAAGGCGAAAGCATCTCTGCTCTCCTGACGTTGGCAACCGAAGCGCAAGGAAACATCACAGCCATCAAGTAATGGGATCCATCAAGGGAAAAAAATTAATTAAGCACTAGGATACATTAGTCTCACGTCTATGAAAGCTGCCTTGTGGCATCAAATTCTTTTATTCAGTTAGTCTGAAAGGTGCTACAAGATCCCTTTACATAATGATAAAGGCAATTAACTGAAAAGGCATAATGGTACATTAGGAGATCTAATGGATCTCTGTTGTCAGATTGTAGTGGAGCAATGTGTGTGTATAAAGGCGCATTTCAGCCTGTTTAATTTTCCTTTCATTTGTTTGCAATAGGAAAGATGGCACTCTCTTTGCAGTGGAACAAGAATTTCTTCATCGGGTGGAAAAAGTGGAGTCTGTGGTCAGCAGGTGAGAAAGTCATTCCCTTTTTCCCGGTACAGCAGCAACTCCTTTTATATATATCATTGCTGCAACAACAACAACAACAACAACGGCATCATTTCTCTGCTGTGGGACTTTGCCATTGAGGTCCCTTTGGCACCAACTTTAGTGTCATTCTGGCACCAATTAAAAAGGGTGGCTTTTTACAGTATTAATCCTTCCAGGTCTAATTGATATTATCCGATTTGCACATCTGTTAAGTTTTACGTTATTTTAAATTGTTTCAACTGGTTTTAAATTACTTTGTTTTAAGTGTTAAATGGTTCAATAATGGCCTTTTATCATTATTTTTATTGTTTTCAGTGGTTCTAAGCTGATTTTTATTGTATATATACTGCCCTAAAATCCTTCAATATAGGACTGCATTTAAATATAAATGTATTTTTTACAAGTAACAAATGAATTTATATAACTATGATTCTGTGATTTATATCCAGCACTATATTATTATTATTATTATTATTATTATTATTATTATTATTATTATTGCCCACCTTTCTCCCAAAAGTAGTACAGTATTACTACTAATACTACTAATATTCCCACCTTTCATCTAAGTTTGGGATTTGAGGTGGCTGACAGTTTAAAAACACAAATACAGCCAAAACGTACCAAAAGGTGAATGTTGAAATGAGATTAAATTATTCACAGTACTAAAATGATTTAACACTATTATACCATTAAATAAGAAAATACCATTAGAATACTTTAAATAGGAGTTGAAATATAGGTCAGCTGAAGACAACAGAACATTTTAAAAGTCCAGACGAAAACCCAGAGCAGATGCGCCACTCCTGTCAACATGGCTTGCGCGTTTTCATGGTGTGTTTGTGCGTCCACAGTTTCCATAGGTGTGAACTAGATGCCAAAGAGACCCGCTTCTCACCAACGTTCATTGAGAAATGCAAGCAACTCAGGGCATTACAGTAAGTCTGCACTTCCCTGCCCTTCTTCAACCCTCTCTGCAGTTAAAAAGAAACCTTAGGTGAGAATTGCAGTATGCATCCCTCGTGCAGAATAGCAACATTGGCTGCATCTGCACATTAGTCTAGATAGTTTGCACCCGAACTGGGATTGGGCTCTTTATCATCTGGACTCATTGCCCTGGGAACAGAGGAAAATGTTTTATCTGGGCCATGAGATGGGGTTCCAGTGCATCCCATTTCAGCGACTGCATGCCATTGTGCAGTGTGCAATGCACAACCACAGGGGAGAATGTTTTGTCAGCCCAATGAACATAGGGTTGTGGTGCATTCCGTTTCAATGACTGCATGCCATTGTGCAATGTGCAATGCACAACCGCAGGGGAGAATGTTTTGGGTGGCACATGAAGATAGGATTCTAGTGCATCTTATTTAAATGATTGCATGCAAATGTGAAATGCACAACTGCTGCATTGCTGTAGGTCCAACTCTGCCTCTTCCCTCATCAGCAGAATGCTTCTGTTGCACTGTGGCAAATAATTTACCAGTGCATGTAGCCTGACTTATGCATGAATATGTCACTAGAAGCATGCCAGTCCTTGCATGATAGGATTTCCCACTGAGTTTCTTCTAGCTTCCTCACTTGGTACTTTTACAGAGAATACCTGTCAGTGCATCGTGTCTGTTCTTCTCTCTTTGCAGTTGCTCCCAGGTAGAGATCACTGATGTGGATGGAGAAACCATTTTGGATTTCCTGCTGCATTTCCCTGCACTGAAGAGACTTGAGTATGCCCTCTCTGGATTGTTGTATGCTTTGCGGTTGCACCTCTATTTCCCCCGGATGGGTGGCATCTCCTAGGATTTGCATCTTCCTAACTTTCACCCTCCTTCTCTTGCTTTGCGAAACTGCTGTCCTGCATTTTCAGGGAAGGTTTACATGTTCACACAACTTTCATCTAAGATGTATGGAAATTTGCATTCAGCCTTCCAAGAGTGTGAACACTGAAATGGAATTGTATGCCTCCACTTCATGATATCAAAATGGGTGAAAGGATGCGACAATACCAGCCCAGTTTTCCTAACCTGGTGCCCTCCAGATTCTGTTGGATTCTGCCTCCCATCGCTCTTGACTTTACTGGGTTGTGGGATTTTAAGCCACAGCATGCGGCTGGGAAATGTCACATAGGTGTTCCCCAACCCCATACTGTTCCACTCATAGTAATGAAAGGAGAGGAGAAGTTCCCAGTTCCATCAAGCATCATCTTATAGGCTTTTCTAAGCCTGCCATACATCTCTTGGGCTTGTGTGAAGCTGCCGAGTTTACATTTCCAGCACTGGTGGGGAAAAGGCGCTTTTCGACCTGTACTTTTCCTGAACTTGCAGGTTGACATGTTGCAGAATCTCTCCCGCTGGAATGGAGTGCCTGGCTTCAGCATTGCGTCAGTGCCGCACCATGGAAGACATCAAGTGAGTGTCATGTCATGGTGGTCAAGCTGGCGAAGGGATTCGGAGAGCTGTAATAATAAAAAAGTAACTTTCCCAAGCTGTGGATATGTCCCTAAAACCATCCTGTTGGCCTGTGTGGACAATCCCTTAGTCAAGGATGGGCCTATCATTTCTAAATCAGGGCTGCCCAGTGTCTTTGGCTGAGTCAGCTTTCAAGTCCAAAGCTAAAAGGGACTGTCCAGGATGCAGAATCCTATCCCAGCATCTTGGATAACTTCTTTTGAAATCCTATCAGCAGTGGATGGTGGCTTCCTTCTCAGTCGGGCAGTGACTCCATTCCAGGTCTTTGGCTCCATTTAAAAGAACTGCCCAGTGTGCTGAATATGTTTTGGATTTGGAGTGCAGGGGTCCATCTTCTTGGAAAGCTTCTCCAAAGGACATCCAGAGCAGAAGCACTGCCTCACTGACATGTAAGGTACCATCCAGCTCCAGACACTGAATACAGAAGTTGCAAGTTTGAACCATAAAGCATAGCCTATTAATACATCCCTGCAGCTTGCCCTTCCTGCTCTGGTTCCTCAGACATGCTCATAGACTGAATCTGTAACAGCGTTGCTTTCTCTCTTTAGCTTTTCCAAAAGTGAACTGGGTACGGATGGCATCAGTATGCTCCTCGGTTCTCTGGAAGGCAAACATCAGCTGAGAAGCATAAAGTAAGTTGCCTTTTCATTGCATCTCCCACCCAAGGACTAAACAGGGCAGACCCTGCTTAACTTTGCAAATCAGACAAAACCTGAACCTTGTGTGTGTGAGCATTGCTCAAATATCAGTGTTATCTCCTGCGAGGTCCATTTCTAACATGCATTACCTTCATGTCTTTCTCTCATCCATTTCTTTTAGCCTTGGTTTTCTGAACCTTGACAACACACATCTTCCAAAGCTGATTTCAGGACTCTCTGCAATGCCTCTCCTGAGAAGACTGAGGTCAGTCTGTCTGTTGGTCAAGGAAATTATTATTATTATTATTATTATTATTATTATTATTATTATTATTATCCATACCCCACTCTAGAGCCAAAAGGCTATCAGAGCAGCTTACAAATTGTTAAATAGACACACTAAAAGGCAGTAGGACAAGAGGGAGGCCGCATTATCGGTTGCATCCGCACTGGAGAAACAATCTGGTTTGGCACCACTTTCAACTGCCATGGCTCAATGCTTTGGAATTCTGGGAGTTGTAGTTTGCTGCAGCACCAGAGCGGAGCTGCCCTTGAATGCATATGTCACCTTCTATGGCATAATTGATTTACCTTTGGCATTTTGTGACTGTTTTCCAGTTTGAATAACAACCAGCTCAGCGGCAATGCCTGTCCTCACCTTGCCAGAGCTTTGGAGAACGCCATTAACTTGGAAGAAATTGAGTAGGTTCATGTATTATCACTTTTAACCCCCATTTTAAGATGTGCTCCCCTCCCATACCCTTCATCTTTGGATACATGAAAACCAGGATACGCTTGGCCAAACAATATCAGAGCATGGCCAAAATGGGGAAAGTTATTGATAAGGGAAAACACATATCCTAGAAGATGCTGCAGCGCTTTGCTTTTGCCTTGATCTTACTGGGAAGGACAAGATTCCTCCTCTTCTTCCTATTGAGTTTGTTGCATGCAAACTATTTTTGCACTTTGAACTCAGATTGCAGCCACTGAAGTGAGGAGAAAGGCAAAAATTCATAGGAAGAGAATAGAGATGTGGGACATTTTGAAAGCAGCTGGAAAAAAGTGAAAGGATTAACAGGGACTGTCCTTGCAAAATTGGGAGAATGTTTTCTTTCATCTGATGAGCTATGAATTTTCTTTTAAAGCCTGAGCTACAACAAAATTGATGGTGCCGGGGTGAAAGAAATTGCTGCAGCTCTTCCAGAAATGGAAAATACGAAGCAAATCAAGTGAGTTACTCTATTGACGAACCGCTTTAATAGTCCTTCCGTGTTTCAGAATAGCCAATGCAGTCAGAGCATGCTATCGGAAAATAAAAAAGCAGATCAAGGAAGGAAAAAATAGACCAATGCAAAATCTTTCCTTTGACTTCTCCTGGGCCCAGTGTGTATCTGACACATCCTTTATTTCATTGATGTTTGGGAAAGTTTGACCAATCTAATGTTAACCATGTGGCAACTGACATCTTTCTTCCTTTCAAGTTTATCTGGGAACAAGATTGGGAACGAGTCTTTGGAAAAACTGGCTCCAGTTCTGCGTTCTTTGCATCACTTGAAAGTCCTTCGGTAAGTGCCATAGCCAGGGATGGGCAAATCAGACCATTTTCAGTCCAAGTAGCTATACAGCACTAGAGAAGGTGCATTTTTAAAACTACAGCTTCCAGAATCCCCCAAAGTCATCCAAAAAGTAACTTTTCCTGGCTCTGCTTTGGCATGCATTGTTTCTATATGCACATGTTTGTGTGTATGTCCTTCAAGCCACTTGTCAATATATAGTGACCCCATGAATTACAGTTTACCCTCTGTATCCACAGAGTCCTATATACACACACACACACACACACACTCCAAAAACAAAGCTTGATTTCCCCATTTTGTATAAGGGACGCCATTTTATCATGCCATTCTCTTTAATGGGATTTGAGCATCCATGGATTTTGATATCCGCAGTGGGTCCTGAATATTCAGGAATGTTTCGAGGTGGTTTTGCCTATGAAATGTAGCCTGCAATACTTGGTATTCCTTGATGGCCTCCTATCTAAGTCCTAACCAGGGATGACCCTGCTTAGCTTCCAAGATCCGGTGGGATTTGGTACTTTTAGGCTGTTTTGGACCTTTCCATATGCATATGCTGCATTAGTATGGTAAATGGATAGGAGGAGCTGATAACTATCCAAAGTCATGGCTGCCTTTTCATGAATATCTTCTCTTCTGTTCCTTCTTTCTGCAGCCTGTCTTCTTGTAACATTGACTCCGAGGGAATGGTCCATTTAGCCAAAGCCCTTTTCAGGTGTCCCCAAATAGAGGAGATCAGGTAAGTCCAGCTGGCGGTAAAGGAAATCAAGTCAAAGCCCACTTGAAACAAGTGGTGTTTCCCAAAAGTGTTGTATTTATATGTTGAAAAAATTATTTAAACAGTTTAATTCCCACTTTTGATTCTCAAAGCTAGACAACTGATCACTAAAGTCAGAATCATCCCATCCATTATGGTCCCCATCCCCATGCACAGAAAATGGATGAGAAGGAAATACATGCTTTTGAGATTGCAGACTAGTTTTCCAGACTGACCCAGCTATGTCTTAGTATTCAATAGGATTCTTTAATACGTTCATTACCCTCTTTCTCTATACAGTTTGTCGGAAAACAGCATTGGAGACAAAGGTGTGATGGTCCTCATGGAGCAGTTGCCGCAACACTCACAACTCAGGAAAATCAAGTGAGTCCTCCACTGGGTTGCATCCATCTATGTCTTATAGTTTTTGAGGCCCCCAAATTCCTTCCAGTTTGTGTAGTTTTGTGAGATATTGAGTCTTCTGTGTCAGAGCGCTCTGGCGCCAGGACAAACTACAAATCCCAAAGTGCCATAGGATAGAGCCATGGCTGTTGAAGTGGTGCCAAAACTGGATTAATTCTGCAGTGTGGCACCAGTCTGGCCCAAAGTCTTCCAACAGCCACTGTTATGGTGCAATGGGGATTTGAACCTGGATCCTGTTCAGCTCTGGAATTTGACTTCTCTGTTTCTCAGCTGGGCTCAGTATGCATTTAGGTTGCACTTGTTCCTAGCAGGTTAATAGCAAGGCTGAGCCCCAAAAGCAATTTCTCCCTGCACAAAGTGGCCTTTCCTGGCATGTTGCAAGGAGAGCTGCAATGGCAACCTTGGATGAAAATGGCTAAGGTTTTGCAATGCCTTCTTTTTAGCCTCAAGGTCTGTGGCATCAGTAACGGTGCTTTCAAGACTCTCGCTTTTGGTCTCAGCCGTTGCCCTTTGCTCGAAGAAATAATGTGAGTATGAATGGGAGGGCAGGTGATGCCCAGCTTTGGGGATTATGGGAGTCGCAGCCAAGCATTTCCGGAAGGCCCCTGGTTGGGGACATTTCTTATTTTCTAGAAGCTTTCCTGCATGATCTCCATATTTCTCCTACCTTATATTTAGGTTGGTGGTTTGGCTGCCTATTGCTCCCAGTAAAATTAAATTGCATGCATGCATGAATGAATGACAGAATCACTCACTCACTCAATCAATCAATCAATCGTCTGCTTTTTTGCATGAGTTTCTGGATCATGATGGCTGGTTGGCTCCCATATCAATGGGGTGTTGAATCCACTCTGGGTTTTACTCTGAACTTTAAGGAATTATTTTTAATGGGTTAGATCTATTTTGTGGATAAGGTCCCACACTTTGGACATCTCCTTTTAAATTCAGCATGAAACCTGGGCTTCATTCCCACTACCTTTTAAACCAAATCCCAATTCGGTTTGAAGCGGTTCAACTGACCCTGGCTACCACTTAAACTGAATCGCTGAAGCTATTCTGAGGGGGGGGCCAACATGCTAGACCCATTTAACCCGCGTCTTTTTGGATAAGTCATTTCTGTGCAAGTGTGAACTAGGTGTGGATCGGAATCGGTTTGAATTTGCCCTTCGGCCAGCTGGAGCGGGTCCATTTTGAATCGGTTCATTTGTGAATGTGAACCACAAGTGGGTTTATTTTACAGGGAAAAAATGCAACCGGGGCAAATGTAGTGGGAACCACGCAGCACTGTCAAATCGATCAATCAATTCAGATCACAAACTGCTTTTTCTTTTCTAAGTGGGACCTGGAGTGGTTCACTGCTCCTCCTAAGATGGAAGCAATAGTCTTGTTTCCCAACTGATGGCCAACTATTCTTATTCTCTTTAGCTTGTCCTGGAACAATCTCGGAGACGAAAGCGCAGCGGGGCTGGCGGAAATTCTCCCAAGGATGGCCAAACTGCAGATATTGGAGTGAGTACCTGAATATTTGCTAGCCCAAAGCCCAGCAATATAGTTATATAGTACACCATCCCCCCCCCCCCCAAAAAACCCCACAGCTCCATTATTAGAAATGCAAAGGCCTGCAAAGTGGCTAGAGAAGATGGTGGAATTGGCTCATTTAAACCAGTTAAGAAATTTAATAAGAAAAGGATTTAATAAGAAATCTTGAAGACCTTAGATGGAGCCTTTGGAACAAACTAGGGGGAATTATCAGTACGATGGGATTGGATTGCTTCCAAATAAGGCCGCTCAAGCTTAAATCTAATTTATGTATCTGAAAGAGAGGTAAATCATAGGCAATAGTCAACTTTGACTAACAAGAAAGTGGCATGAGGATTCACAGTATAGATAGGTAATAGTTTTAAATCTCATTTAGAGAGAGGCACAAAGTCTTTTTAATAGGAGAAAGGCTGGGAAATGAAGAGGGTTGTTATTATAACCTAAAACTGTGCGTATATTGTATTTTGTTTTAATTTTGTGTGCATATGCATACACAATTTTCTTTCCTCTTCTTTTGTTTTTCCTTGGAAGCCCTACCTTGCAGGTGTTTTGGAGTGCACTTTATTCTTTATTGGCTTCAATATTTTGCAAGGCACCTTGAATCCCAGTATTGGTGAAAAGGCAGTATATAAATGAATGGTTTTGCAGTCACTGCGTGTATCCACTCTACTCAGTTATAGCAGTGTGATGCCACTCTAACTGCCATAACTCTGTTTTATGGAACCCTAGGATCTGTAACAATATTTTCCCTAGAGTGCCCTAGTGCAGAATTTCAGGGAGAAGGTATTAAAGTCTTTGAAGCAGAAATTTAAAGGACCTCACCAAACTACAAAACCCGGAACCTTGTAGGATGCAGCTATGAAAGTTAAGAGCTGTATCAAAGTGCTACAAGTGTGTAGTGTGGATGCATACAATGTTATTCTTAAGAAGAGGAGAGAGCTGGCAGCAGTCTTTTGTTGTGCCATAGAGCACCATTCTGATAAAATTGGCAGTTTTCACTTTGCTATTAAATTTTTCTCCTTTTTCTTCTTCCCTCCAACACAAAAAGTCTGGACAATAATCATATCACAGCTTATGGAGCTGAGAAACTGGCGGAAGCACTCCTTTACTGTCGAGGAATCCAGTCTGTAAGGTGAGTCCTCTATGGAAAGACATCTGCCACCCATTAGTAGGAGGAAATGTTAATATTATTAATAATAATAATAATACATGAAGTCAAAGGCTGTAGCACCACAGATGCTGGCGAAACATCAGGAAGAAACTCTTCTAGAACATGGGCACATAGCTCGAAAAACCCACAAAAAACTATGGATGCCGGGCATGAAAGCCTTCAACTTTTCAGAGGAGGTTTGCCATTGCCTTCCTCTGAGGCTGAGAGAGTGCGACTTGCACAGGGTCACCCAATGGCTGAGCAAGGATTCAAAAACTGGTATCTAGCGTTCAAACTACTAATGCATCACTGGATCACATCTGTATTTCACAAGTTATTAGACATTACATATAATTATGTTGTTGTTGTGTGCCTTTGTGTTCTTTCTGACTTATGGAGACCCTAATATGAACCTATCCTAGGGTTTTCTTGGCAAGATTTGTTCAGAGGAGGTTTGCCATGGTCTTCCTTGGTCACTCAGTGGGTTTCATGGCCGAGCCTGGATTCGAAACATGGTCTCCAGAGTTGTAGTCCAATATGCCTTGCTGCTTCCCTAATATAAGTAGCAGACATTCTTACCCACAAGAAACCAGATGTCTCACTTGAGATAAGACATCTTAGTGTGGCCTTTTCTTTGTTGAACATGGCCGCTCTCACTGTGAAAGAGCTGCCGGCTGCAGAGAAAGGGCTGAAGTTAATGCATTTTTCTTTCTGTTTCTAGGCTGTGGCACAATTGGATCCCTAAGGATGCTGAGCAAAAACTGAGAGAGCGAGAGCCAAGGCTGGTTTTTAATTTTGTTTAAAGAAGAGGTGAGAAATGTCAGCCGGAAAGGAGAAGCCATACCAAGAGTTGGGAGAACTCTTGCTTTGCCTGGGAAACATATGCCGATGGTACCAATGTGAAAGGAAGGGGCAAGAAATTCAGCTGCATGCCCTGGTCCATTTGGTTTCACCTGGCGCACCATCTGGCCATTGGTATCGTTGCAAACCTTTGTTAATTTCAATCCCAAAGGAACGAACAAGCAATTTCTCACCCCTTGAACTGTGTTTTGGCCATAACCTGAGATAACATGATTCAACTTTGATTCATGATGACTCTGAAGAGGAAACTTCTCCAACATCTACTTCTCTGCTCTGGACCTGCAGACTCATGGCCATCAACTCCCTGGTCATGTCTAGCCATCTGGCTTGCAGTCTTCCTCTATTTCTCCTACCTTCCCCTTTTCCTAGCATCATGGCCTTTTCTAGAGAGTCTTCCCTTTTCGTGTTGTGTCCCAAATACAACAAGCTCAGTTTAGCCATCCTAGCTTCCAAGGAGAGTTTGGGCTTGATCTGTTCCATGACCCATTTTGAGCCATCCACTGTATCCTCTACACTCTTCTCAAACAAGTTGGTTTTCTTTCCGTCTGCCTTCTTTACAGCTCTCACATCTGTACATGGCGAAGGGGAATACCATGGCTTTGGACAATCCTCACTTTTAGTATTCAGTGTTATGCCTTTGCACTTTAGGATTTTGTCTGGCTCTTTCATGGCTGCCCTTCCCAGACCTAGTCTTCTTCTGATCTCTGGACTGTACTCTAAGGATCAATGTTTGATGCAAGACACAGGAACCCTTTAACTATTTCTATTTTGTCATTGTCTAGGATGAATTCATGTAGTTCTTCCATAGTCATTATTTTTGTTCTCTTAGGGGCTCGACATGACGCATGCCCCGACTCTGTCCCCAGGCTGGCGTGACACCAGATGCTGGTCCACATGGCGCACGGTGTCATGGCACTGCATCGGTGGCTATGGTGCCCTTTCTAGCACTCTGGTGGCTATAGCGCCCTTTTCAGGACGGAAAAAGGAACCACTTTTTGCGGCTCCTTTTTGCACAGCGAAAAGGAGAGATCGGGGCTGTGGCATGTAGTTGCCATGGACCCAATTTGGCACCAAAAGGGGTAGTCTGTCGAGCCCCTTAGTATTCATCATCAAGCCTACCTTAGCACTTCCTACTTTGACTTTCTTTACTAATTGTTCAAGGCCTTTGTTGCTTTCTGCTAGTAGTATGGTGTCGTTTGCATAGCTCAGGTTTTGCAGTTTATGGAGAGGGACTTAGGAGTCCTAGCCAGAGAGCTCCTCTCCGATATATATAAACTCAAACTATAAACCGAAACTATAAACCCCAGGTTCCCATATGATGTTGCCATGGCTTTGAAAGTGGAATTATAGCACTATCTTTGCGCAGCCTGGGTCTGGCCATGAGCCCTGTTCCTCTTCAAAGAACAAAAACATCTCGACCAGAAAAATGAGCAGCTACTTATGGAAGTGAAGAACTTGGAGCAAAATGTCACAAACCTCACATCTAGTATAGTTCAACTGCTGCTAGCCTAACATTGTGAATGTGCACATTTTCTCACACAAATGTCACTGAATAGTGAACTGTATATATTTTGGGCAATGTTTTATTTATTATCACTGGGTATTTTGTTCAGTTTCATTTGTAAACCACCTCCCGAGGGCAATGCGGTGAGGAATTCTGTTAATAAATGGTAATAACTGGTAAAAATAATAATATTGAAATTAGTGCTTTATGAGGAAGGAGGAAACACAAGCCACAAAGTAACTTTTTTGGATCGGTATTGAACTTGGCGGCAAAGTCATTCCAGCCATCACCAAGATCCACTTTGGAGACGCATAATATGAAAGTCATAGGTTATTCTCAACATGCAGCAAACTTCAAAATTGCCGCACGGACTCAAAGAGGGGATGAATCAGAGCAGAAAGGAAGACGGAAAGGTTTGTCCGATTGAGCAATCAAATTCTATTACTCATTTCCTTGAGATCTTAACCTTTTCAGCAGACGGACTTCACATTCAATATGGCCGAGAGACTTTGACTTCCTTTGCGGTTGTGACAAGGACGCTCATTCTTCACCCACTTGCAAGTTACATAACCTTTAGTGCAAAGGTGGAAATCCTGCAACCTTCTCTAGTTCCTTGGCTGCGTGGCATGAATTGGTGCCCAGGAAGGTTCTTTGTAACCAGACTCTGAATAACCCTAGAAATGCACAACTTCTGGGTGTGGTGAGGAGGTGACAAGTTCAGTTTTAAGGCAGGAGGGAAGATCTTGCTGAGGGCCAGAGCGGTTGATGACTTTATAAATGGTGGAAGGAGTTTTGAAATGGGGTGTGTGCAGGCCGGGAAGTGGAAAGAAGATGTGACCCAAAATGCAAGAACTATTTACACAGGAGCTAAAGTCCTAGTACCCACAAGTGAACATGAGCCAGGGTGTGATGGCGGCAGCTAAAAGGCCAATGCAATGCCTAGGACGCATCAATTGAAGTATAGTGTCTAGACTGAGGAAAGTAGTAGTGCCACTCTATTCTGCTTTGCTCAGGCCTCACCTGGAATAATGCTGTGTCCACCAGCATCTAGGCACCACAATTCAAAAAGGATGTTAAAAAACTGGTGACCCACCAGAGGAGGGTCACCAAAATGGTGAAGGGTCTGGAAATGATGCCTTATGAGGAAAGATTTAGGAAACTGGGTATGTTTAGCCTGGAGAAGAGATGGTTAAGAAGTGATATGATAGCCCTGCTTAAATACTTGAAGAGGTGCCATGTTGAAGATGGATCAAACTTGTTTTCTGCTGCTCCAGAGAATAGGACCTGGAGTAACGGATGGAAGCTACAGAAAAAGTGATGCCACCTAAATATTAGGAAGAAGTTCCTGACAGTAAGAGCTGTTTGACAGGGGAGCATACTCCCTTGGAGTGTAATGGAGTGTCCTTCTTTGGAGGTCTTTAAGCAGAGGCTGGATGGCCATCTGTCAATGGGGATGCTTTGACTGAGAGTTCCTGCATGGCAGAAGGGGTTGGACTGCATGACCCTTGGCGTTTCTTCCAACTCTATGATTCTGTGATCTTTGTGAGGCTGGGGGTGTTAATCAATGTTATAATGTGTATTGTGTGCCAACAGGAAACCATTGTCTCTGTTTGACCCACTGGGGATGGATTGGAGTTTGCAGATATATTCCAGTTTGGCTGTTTCTCTTTGCAGTCTTCCTTTGTTTTTGTCTTTCCAGGGCAGCCATTCACTCCATGCATCTGTGGAGATTAGACCAAGCCTACAGAAGCTCATGCTACAACTCCTTTTCCACAGTTAGTTTCAAGGGTGCTACGAGAAATACTTGTATTCCAAATAAACACAGATGCAGCCAAGGTCCATGTGTTCAACTCCGGTGACCAAGAGCCACATTCAGTATTCATCTTTATCTGTTCGTCTCAGTTTGTAAGTAAAACCTGCCTCCCACCGTTGTCCCTTTCCCTAGTCTTTACAACCCTCATTGGCAGGGAACTTTCATCCCATCATCCTAACCACACTTTTTGCATTTCTGTCACAATTTACACTCCCCTTTGCCCCTTAGAAGATACACAGAGGTTGCATTCCCAGCTCCAGATGAAATGGACCCTGAGTTGGAAATTGTGTTTTCCGAGGCTGCATCTACACTGCAGAATTTCTCCAGTTTGACACCGCTTTGACCGCCGTGGTGCAATAATGCTACAGAGTTCTGGGATTTGTAGTTCCATGAGATAGTTACCCTTCTCTATCGAGAGTACTTTGGTAATGCCACAAACTACTGTATAACCTTTCCTTATGCTGAAACTGAAGACTGAAAGGGTTTGCTTGCTCTGGCAGTGCCTTCTCTTACCAGGCGAGGGCTCAGGCTGACAATAAAATATCACCAAACTGCCAGTGTTTTATCAGCCCAAAAGGGAGGAAAACAAGAGTAGCATTCTTGGCACCTTGTTCACTGTGTGGGCAGGCATTTGTCTGTAGCATCTCCCCCTTTTTCAAGACCAAGGGTTTTGCAGCATGGAGGACTATGTCTCCCCAAAAACAATTGTGCAAGATGATGGGAATTCTTATAGCCTGTTGTCTTGGATACATTTAGGACACACTTGTTGGGCATTTTTGCCATTTTTGCAAGCCCAAATTTAAGTCTCAAAGGGGCTGCAAGAGCTCCCTACGTACTGATTCTACAGACTAACAAGGCTATAGCTTTGAATTCTTAGTATATAAACATATACATTATATCTTTCTTGACTAACCAACTTAACAAGGAAGAGTATGTGGAGAGCTCTTGCAGCCCCTTTGTGCAAGTGACAGGAAGAAATTGGCAGCAAGAGCTTTCCTAGATTCCAGTTCAATTCCTCAGATGCATTTAGATACAATAATAGATAGATAGATAGATAGATAGATAGATAGATAGATAGATAGATAGATAGATAGATCTTGTAGCCCCTTTGAGACTGAACTGAAAGGAAGAGGTTGGCAGCAGGAGCTTTCCTAGACTCAAGTCCACTTCCTCAGGTGCATTTAGTAGAGTGGAAAGCAGGGACCTCTCTCTCTCTCTCTCTCTCTCTCTCTCTCTCTCTCTCTCTATCTATCTGCCTGGCCTTGGTGTGTGAGAGTGTGCCAGCAAGGCGAGCCCCTGCCAAAGTCTGCCAGGGCTCCTTGGGGGCAAGGCAACCCCATGACTGCCTTCTTCCTTCTTCCTGCTCTTGGAGGGAAGGAGGAGGAGGAGGTCTCTTGGCAGCAGGGTCTCCTCTGCTCAGTCCTCCTCCTCCTCCTCCTCCCTTGGATCGGGGCCGGGCTTCGGAGAGAGAGGCGGATCCGGAGCAGAGGAGGAGCAGGAGCAACAGCCACTCCGTCCGGAGGATCTGGGCCCAGAGGCTGGGAGAGCTCCGGAGTGAAGGGCCCCCGGGAAGATCCCAAGGAAGGCAAGGAGGAAAGAGGGGAAGAGATGGTGGCCCCCGGAGCCCCCCTGGGCTGAGAGTCGAAAAGCGAGACCCCACCCGACGAAAGAGAGGAGCCCGTCAGAGCGGTGAGTCCCCTGCCCTCGATCCTGTGCCAGAGCTTCCCCTCTGCTCCCGATCCTCTCCTCTCTTCCTGATCTCCCTGTTGCCCCAGATCCTCCTCTCTTTCCCAGATCCACTGCCCCTGATCCTCCCTCTCCTTACAGATCCTGTGCCAGATCCTCTCTTCTGTTCCTGATCTCCCCTGTTGCTCCTGATCCTTTTCTCGATCCTCTCCTTTCCAGATCTTCTCCTGAGTTCCTGATCCTCCCTGTTGCTTCCTATCCCTTCCTCTCTTTCCCAGATCCTGTCCTCTGTTCCTAATCCTCCCTCTCCATCCAGATCCTGTGCCAGATCCTCCCCTCTCTTTTCCAGATCTCTTTGCCAGATCTCCTCCTCTGTTCCTGATCTCTCCCCTGTTCTTCCCAATCCTCTCCTTTCCTCTCTGCCCCAGAATAGAATGAGACTTGTTTGGTCCTGACTTTTGTGCTCAGTTGTCTATCCTTGCCTTTGGGGACCTTTCCTAGTTCTTTCCTAGCCCCTTTCTTCCCCATCCTTAACCTTCTCCTGGTTTCCTGGCTGCAGTCTCCATTTCTATCAGTGTTTAGGAACTCCTTGAGCATTTCTGTTTCTCCATTGTCTGGGTTGAACTTAGGTAGATCCTCCATAGTCATTAGTTTTGGCTTTCTGTTCAACATTCAGTCTGCCTTTGCACTTTCTCCCTTGACCTTCCTTAGTAGTTGTTGTTTTATGTTCTGCTAGTAGTATAGTGTCATTTGCATAGCTGAGATGGTTATATCTTGGATTGTTATATCTGCCTATCCTAGATCGCAGTCCCTACAGGGATGTAGCCAAGGGGGGGGTTCTGGGGGTCCGGATCCTCCCTTCCATTAGAAAAATGAATGGTGTGTGCTCCTGCGCCGCCGCACTCAAGCCCCATTATAATGGTGGCACTTAGTCTGGACCCCCCCTTCCTAAAATCCTAGCTACGTCCCTGGTCCCCATTTCTATCCATGTTTGATCCCAGGTCTGGGAACCCTTTTTGACTATTTCTACATAGCAACAGTTGCTTTTATAGGAAATGATCTTAGTGAAAGCTACACAGTGCAACAATGTAGTTCTAACCAATTGATGGCATATTGAATTGCAGAAATACACTGTATCTCTGTAAGGAACTTGCTCACATGTAACTCCTTCTGTAACTAACTTTGTAGGAAATTTACTTATATCTATTTATTTGGAGCATTTATACCCCACTTTTCCTAAACACAAAGGCTCTCGGAGTGGCTATTATCCAATATCATTCGACCTTTAGCCAACCATGTTTTAAGAAAGGTTTTTTATTTCTAGGAGAAAGACTTAGGTCCAAAACATGGGATTTTGGCGACAGCGCATTTCCGATATCGCTTTATTTGCGCAATTGCGTGTGATCATCATTTGCACAATTACTTCCCATTTCCGCTTTATTGGCAGGATGCTTTAAATTCAAAAACCAATAGTTTGGTTTAAGGAGCGGGCGGAAATTTTGATCAGTATTTTCTGGCGAGCCACTTTGTGCGTCTTCTTTGCTTCTTATTTGCATCTGATCTAGTTTGGATAATATTGGATAATAGCCACTAACCTCAGCAAATGATTTAGATTTGTAAGCCACCTTGAGTCGGAAGGTGGGATATAAATAAACATTATTATTGGTGTTGTTGTTGTTGTTGTTGTTGTTGGGGAGGGACCCCTGTACATCGCTTACAGATCGAACTTGGTTTGGCCATGGCTATCCAAAGCCATGATGTTAAAAACTTACGTCAGTTCGGAAAGAAAGGTATACACTGAGGCTCATTTCGGGATTAAAGAGTGATTAAAGTGTACTTAAAGCATCCTGCAAATAAAGTGAAAATGGCAATTGATTGCGCGAATGATGATCACATGCCGTGGTGCAAATAAAGCGAAATCAAATATGCATTTTCTCTCAAATCCCAAAAGTAAAAAGATGTGTGTCAAGAAAGGTATAAAGTCCTGAATCCACTCAGCAGTAGAAGCTGGTTTGTATATTTGGGCAGGGGCCTTAGGTTAGCATAAACAAGCAACGTCAGCTGAATAAGCCACAGGTTTGTTTGTATAGTTACATGCAAACCCTGCAGAAAGGCAGCTGTTTGCCTTGCTTCCCTCTCCAAAAGTGAAAGGAAAGTAAACCTTAAACAAGTCCAGGATTATTTCTCTGGGAGAAAGAAGCCAGAGAATTTATTCCTGCTAGGAAATTCACACATTCTCTCAATTCCTAGGTCCTGGATACAGAATCCACAATGTAGAAATAATTCAGCTTGACACCATTTTAACTGCACATGGCGCATGCTGTGGCATGCTGGGAATTGTAGTTTGTTGTTGGCACCAGAGCTCTCTGATAGAGAAGGGTAAATGTCTCACAAAACTGCAAATCCTGGAGTTGCATAGCATGGAGCCATGGCAGTTAAAGTGGTTTCAGCCTGGATTATTTCTCGAGTGTGGATGCAGCCAGGCTCCATTTAGGATTTGGCTTTCTCTCGGCGCAAGTTAACATTAAAACCCAGAATTTGCTCTTTTCCCCTAAAAACATCTAATTCTAAGTAAAGGTATTTGCTCTCTCTCCAAGTTCAGGGTCTTGCAACCGTTCCATAATGTCTGGACATGTTCTTTTCCCACCTTTGCCGAGTTATTTCTGCGTTTTATGTTAAAACATATGCTTTTTAACCCAAGGGGCATGTTCTCGCTTAGCTTCGCTTGATAGCTTTCTTTGGCTCGATGCCCTGTGTAATGGAGAGGAATTAGATAGCGAGATGAAAAAGAGCGATACCAGAAGAGGGCTTGTGGAAGAGATCCCCCTTGGCTCTCCGATGCTGAGCATCCTGCGGAGAGGATCAAAAGTGACGTCCTTTTTAATAACCCTTTTAAGATCTCCATTCTTCTTCCCTCGCTTGTACCTTTCGGCACTTTTCTCGCATCTCGTCTGGGCTCTGTTTGCACAGAGCCATCGAACGATTGTCTGAACGGCACCCGTTTCCTCAATGTGCCATCTTCAACTTGCTCTGGAAATAAGAGGTTGAGAAGTTACTGTTGAGGGTTTCTGTTGTAGGAAGTGATGGAAACATGGAAGTCGGATCCGGGACCAAATCCTATGGATCGTTCCAACTAGATTAGATCTGCTCTCTCACTCTGTGGCCATGTCTGCTTGCAATAAATAATACATTTCACAGCGATCAATCCAGATGATGTAGGACCCAATCTCTGATTCTGGTACAAACTGTTCTGATGACATATGACCAGGTTTTGCACCGATGTTGCAAAAGTCACCTTTTGCTAAAGGTCTTCCCAGAAAATCTGGAGCCCTCCGGTGCAGTGCCAGGTTGTTCACTGTGTTATGATATTCGGGTACAGTAGCATTAGTAATACACTGTCCCTTTAAGTACAATCCAGATCTTCCTATTCCTCTGTTGCAAAACCAACTCCTGCAGCTGGGAGTATGACAGTGGACACATCTGTGTGCATATACTCTGCCAGATGTTTAGACTCATCCGATCCATTGTTCAATCTTAAGCCACTATTTGGGCAAGTCCCATGGATTTTGGTGGGTCTCCTTTAGCTAGGACTGGGCCATGGTTTCTAGCATGATTTTCCTCCTGTCTCCAATAAACAGAGAGGAACCCTCCATTGTGACTTTTGTTGGACTTATGCCTTTGCAGGAAGAAAGAAAACACAGGATGTGAAAAATTAAATTTGGAGAGTTAACACCTACATTGTTATCTTAACATTTCTCTGCAAGACGTGACATTTGCAGCACCATCCTGTCTATATGTGCTGAGAAATAAGCGCTGCTGAGTTTAGAGGGATTTAGTGCCCCATTTCCCCCTCTGCATTCAGGGCTTCTCAGCATTGCCAAAGACCTCCAAGGAGGCCATTTGCTTTTCCCCCATGTGGCTCTAAGTCCACACTGCAGAATTAAATCACTTCGACACCACTTTAACTGCCATGACTCTTATCCTACCAAATTCTGGGATATGTGGCTCTGACAGACCTGGTGGAAATACCTCACCAAACTGCAAATCCCAGGTTTCTGTAGGATAGAGTCATGGCAATTAAAGCAATGTCAAAACTGCTCCAATTCTGCAGTGTGGATCCACTCTTAAGACACATTCTAGGGCCAAAGGACCGCTCCTTTAGAGATAATAAGAGCATTATATAAATATGCATGCTTTCCCATGCGCAAACCAAGCCCTACAGCAGAGCGAGAGAAATTAGCAAGCAGGCCAATTCACTTGGATGGATGGCATGCGCTGGCAATGAAATGGAGGGAAGCTGGCTCTTGTTGCAGCTCATTGCTAAGGAGACCATCTAGCACCCTTCTGGGATTTCAAAATGCATGAGAGGCTTTTGGAGAGAGGAGGGTTTTTAAAAAGCATCGTAAGCGCTTGTACCTGTATCTTAAGTGCTTGTACCTGTGGCATGCAGATGGTGGGAGGTTGCAAGAGGCATTGACTTGGTTCAGAAGCATGAAGCTATGGAGTCAAGAGGGATGTTTCCACTTCTTTGGATTACAGGTCAAGTCTCCTTTATCCGGAGTTCCAAAATCCAAAGTATTCCAAAAAGCCTAAACTTTTTTTCATGGCTGGTTAAGACAGCGACACCTTTGCGTTCTGATTTTGACACAAAATGCATAAAATTACCTTCAATGTGTACAAGGAGCGCATGAAACATAAAGGAAAGTTGCATTTAGACTTGGGCTCCATCACCCAAAATCAGGAATGGAGACATTTGTGGATTGAAAGCGGCAGTTTATTTAACAGCATGCCGGTCCAGATGTCACCGTTCCAGCTGAGCAAATATACACCTTAACAACTATAGAAGTTTTGGAAAACCTAGCAAGCAACAGCGTACCACAACATATAGCAAAATCAGGAGATCAGGGTTCAAGTTTCCACTCAGTTATGGAAACAGTACAATAGAATAGTCACATACTCTCAGCCCTAGAAAACCCTGTGATAAATTTGCCTTAGGGCCACTATAGGTTGGAAACAACTTTAAGGCACACAATAACAACAACAACAACAACAAGCATTACATATATATCAGCCAGACACTAAATAGCAATCAGTAAGACATAACAGAAAATTAATAAGCAAATTGCAAATGAAAATTAGTCATTAGTCAAACATTTTGTTTACAGCACAAAAAACATATAAAGGGCTCCTTTAGCGTAGTTGAGATTAAATGAGAACAAGAAATTCTTAGCATGCAGGTAACTGATGAAACAGACTGGAGCCCATGAAAACGCATGCTAGACATGTCTTTTTTCTTATTATTTCAGATTACTATTAGTAGAAAGTGGCAGTTAGTTGACAGTAAGGTCACAATGCTCTGGAAATGCTTAATCTGCTTTTCCTTGCAGTTCCTCAGAGCTTAATAACTCTGCAGCTTCTAATATATTTTTTCCCTGTTGAAGATTGTTTTGCCTTCAGCATTACTTTGGCCTTATGGGTATCCTCTAACCTTTCCCCATCACTATATTATTGTTGTATTTGTGCCGTTGGAGAATGGGGGAGGCATTTCATAAAATCAGAAAATCAAGGGGTTGCAAGGGTCATATAGTCCAACTCCATATTGTGCAGGAATACACAACTACAGCATTCCTGAAAGAGGTCCATCCAACCTCCATTTAAAGACCACCAAAGGGATGTCTATCACCTTCTGAATCAGACTATTCCATTGTTGAGAAGCTCTTGTAGTAAAGAAGTTTTTCCATATGTTTTCTTGTAATTTGTATCCACTGCTCCATGTCCTTATCTCTGGAACAGCAGAAAACAAGCTTCCTCCATCTTCTACATGACCTCCTTTCAGTTATAGCTATCGTGTTCCTTGATGGTCTTCTCATCTCCAAAGCAAACATACCCAGCTTCCTAAGTCATGCTTCGCAGGGTTTGGTTTCCAGACCTTTGGTCATTGTGGTCATCATCCAGTTTGTCAGTATCCCTCTTGAATGGTAGTGGCCAGAACTGGACACAATATTCCAGGTGCGGTCTGGTTCAAAGTGGAATAAAGCATCACTACTACTTCCCTTGACCTGAGCACTAGGCTCCTGTTGATGCAGAGGGTTGAACTAGGTCTGCGATTCCCAGACTTTGATTCTCCAGCTGTTTTGGACTCCAACTCCCAGAAGCCCCAGCCAGCTTGGCCAACAGCCAGGAATTCTGCGAGTGGAAATTCAAAACCTTCTCTGAAGATGCCAGCCAGAGAAGCTGTTGAAACGTCAGGAATAAACTCTTCTAGAACATGGCCACAGAGCCTAAAAAATGCCAGCCATGAAAGCCTTTGACTCCACATAGAAATCCTAAACATCCGGAGGGCTAAAGTTTGGGAATGATTGAACTAGATGGTCCTTGGGATCCCTTGCAAACTCTGATTCGGTGACCAGAGTTGGCTCCCGCATGCGGTCGGCTCAAAACAGGCCCTTTTCTAGAAAATCCTACTTGCTAGTATTGAGAACTTGCCTCCCGTTACATTGATGCCAGGTCTCCTTTTGGGTGAACTGAGTGCTGAGTCTTCAGAATGAAACAAAGCATATATATGTGTGTGTGTGTGTGTATGTATTTAACCACACGGTGTGTTATTAGTTTTGCCGAAAACTCAGGCCATAAGTGATGATTATCCACTCCTGCTTTGCACCTCAGCGATTCTGCTAAGCGAGGATTACTTTGGCCTTAATTACAACTTTCAAAGCATCCCAAGCCACTCTTTTCTTCTGCCCTGTGGTTTTATCTTCTTTTCCAATACCACTTTTCAAGGAGGGCATCTTTAACCCGAGGCTGGTTTGCTCTACCTTCTGCCAGCTCCTGTTTTCGCCAGGCTAACACATCCAAAGCCTCCATCGCCACTTTTGCCAACTGCGAAATCAAGATGTGCTCCATTTTTAGCTCCCCGAAGTCCATTGAAATTGAAGGTGAGTAAGCCTCCTTGGAGCAGGGCTGACCTTTTGTCCTGTTTTTCCAAATCCGCTCGCTTTTGTACTCGCTCAGACGCTTTCCGACTCCTACCTTCGAGCCGGAGGCCAGACTCCAAAGACTTTGAGTCTAATCCCTCACTAAAGCTACAGGCTTGACTCTTTCCACAAAGGAGAAATCACAGTTGTTCTTAGGTGGGGGCGGAGGGTATGTTTTGGGGTTGTGTGTGTGTGTTTGTGTCTGTTTTATCCACTACAAAAAAGGAAAGTGGTGTGTGGCTTTTTTTCTTCTTCATTCCAAACTGATTTGAAGAGGCTTCCTTGGAGCAAAATGGCTAATGTCTTCAATGAATATATATATATATGAGAACATTTTCAAGCCATGGGTGGTTGAATCCATGCATAAAGAATCCATAGATACGGAGAACCCGCTATACATTATTGCTTTTACATACAGTGAAGCCACTTTGGGTCCCAGATGGGAGAATATGGGGACATAATTAGGTGGTGGTGGTGATGATGATGATGATGATGATGATGATGATGGGGTTGCATACGTGCCGTGAGCCACCCTTTCCGTACCCTTATATTATGAGGACACAGCTTTTCGTTCACTGCTTGCCAGCTTTGCCAGCCTGCACCTGGTAATAATAACAGATTTTTAAGCTTGCCCGTTTGTCTGTATTAGTCATGCAAGTTGGTACCAATCTCCAAAAGCTGCCATCCTACACTCCTCACCCGCCCTTTGATGTTCTGTTGGGGAAAAGAGATCCTTTTCTCTTTTTTTGCTGTGTTTTCTTGGTAGGAACATGGCAGAGGACCAACCCACTTAGATGCATATCGTTTTAACTACGGCAGCATGCGTTTAGTGCCAGAGAGCAAACCGTGTGCAAAAATTTGGGGCATTTTCCAAAAGCAGCCTGATCTTTGCTATTTTGGATTGGGCAGAAGGAGAATGTCAAATGCCCTCTCCTGCATCAGTCCTGCCATCTTTGTCCTGTTACAGATTGCCAAAATAAAGCTGCTTCAGGTCTCTTTGGAGGTATGCTGTTTCAATGATGCATGCATCCTAAGAATCTGTAAGCTGCACCAAAGCTGCACTCCAGTGCTTAGGAATGGAGTGTGGCTTTGGCGCGATCTCTGGACTCTTAGGACCCATGCATCATTTAAATAGCATACCTCCAAAGAGACCTGAAGCAGCTTTATTTTGCCAGTCTGTAACAGGCCTTTGCCTGAGATCATTTTGCATTGGAAATATCCCATCTATACTGCCCAAACTTGGACTTGGAGGTCTTTTTTGGGGCATTGATCTTAATTGTAATGTCAATTCCATCATTAGCGCCTTGTACGATAATCTCCCTAGTCTCAGCTCAGCAAACACAATGGACAGAATCACAGCAAACCAAGGGAAGGCAGAGCTTTTCTAGCTTGGTTTAAAGAAGAATGCTGTTTTAAGGTATGCACTGTATACTTCTGATCCACAGAGATGACTTACCTGTGTCTCAACAGTTTTCTCTCCTTTGGTCCATCCGACCAAGAGATGCGGCTTCTGCCCACGTCACTGTTTTGAATTTGTGTTTTTGGCGCATGGAAAAAGAGACAAAAGGGATATAAATAGAAGAAGCACACGGTTATGCTGAGGCTCGGTTCCATGGAACATGTAATTAAAACAATAATGCTAGCTGGAAACTCTTCATGCTGGTCTGGGATACTTACTTTTGAAAACAAGACTTTTGAAGAGTGTAATGGGTTTTGTAAATGCAGAGTCATGAAGGTTTGTCTAAATTGGAAGGAAGCGGATGGTAATCCTGTCTTCCATGACATCAACGCTTTTCCCCTTGCAAAGCCATACCTGGGCAGCTAGGTTTAATTTATGTATTAACAAATCATAAAAAAGTGACACTAGATTCCAAGACTGAAAATAATTCTCAAGTATTGGTCCAAAATTCGCATTTGTTGCTGCTGCCACATTGCAGAATTAACGCAGTTTGACACCGCTTTAACTGTCATGGCTCCATCCTGTGGAGTCCTGGGATTTGTAGTTTGTTGTGGCACCAGAGTGCTCTGACAGAGAAAGCTAAATAGCTCACCAAACTACAAATCCCAGAATTCCATAGCATTGCACCATGACAGTAAACGCATGTCAAATTGCATTCATTCTGCAGCGCAGCCTAAGTCAGCCTCCATTTCTTGCCTCTTCTTTTTCACCTGCGCAAATGTGCTGTTTGCTCAGGATTTACTGCAACCTTATTTTCTGCATTGTCTTCCTTTGGAAAAGTCTGCAGTTTATGATGGAGGTGAATTTTTTAAAATCCATGTTGTTGTTTCTTTGAAATATGCAGAAACGAATAAATAAATTTACAGTATTTGTTTTGACAGCTGTTGGGAACAAGAGGAGCAAACATTTAAATCCCCAGGACCTACTTCTGAATATAGTTGTATTTCGGATCGGGCTGTTAATTAGATTAGTCTCTGGCAGATGCAAAACAGATTTCAGGTTGCACTAAAGCTGGGCACTTAGGATCAAATTATATGTTACAAATCGGACGTCATTAGACGCCGAACCCATATTAATGTTCCAGAGGCAAATTCCAGCAGTTTCATGACTGAGAAGTCCAAATTGCAAATGAAAGCGGTGTTTTACCTCCTGATGACTGATCACAAAAGCAAGGGAGCTAATTCATTTGCAATTTGAATTTGACCGCAAAGTGTGGAAAGCTCATGCTGTGACAATCAGACATCTTTCAATGGCTGAGGAATTCCTATTAATAATGGGAACAAGTCCACATTTTGGGGGAAAAGATGGGGTATAAATAAACTAAGCAAGGTCAGGCCTGGTTAATACTTGGATGGGGAATGACTGTGAAATATCAGGGGCTGCCCTGCAGGCTGTATTTCAGATGAAGCTCCTCGAGTATTTCTTGCTTAAGAAAACCCTATGAAATTGACGAATGGGATTCAAACCGTGGTCTCTTGGTGGAGTCCTAGTCCAATACTCAAAATAGGAACTTAAGGATGGTCCTGATAGCCTTTCAAATAGAGGACTGTCCTCTCTAAAGTGGAGGATGCCTGTGATGTGTATCCTGCACCAGGAATGGGTAACTACATGGAGGAAAGGTTTGCACAGCTTTGTCCACTGCAGAGTAAGAACTGTATTGGGATGTCACAAAATGGTTTATTTGCTTTGCTTCCCTGCCAGTAGTTTCTTTTACCATCTCCAATACAAGGAGAGGTGGAATACAAATTATTATTATTATTATTATTATTATTATTATTATTATTATTATTTACTTGACTATAAGTCGACCTCATGCCTAAGTTGAGGGCAAATTTTGGGGCCAAAATTACGACTTTTGCTATGACCCATGGATAAGCCAAGGGTAAACTTTAGGGACACACAGCAAAAGATCTAAAGCAGCGATGTCCAAATTCTGGCCCTCCAGGTGTTTTGGACTTCAGCTCCCAGCATCCCAGACCATTGGCCAAGGTGGCTGAGGCTCCTGGGAGCTGAAGTCCAAAACACCCAGAAGGCCAGAGTTTGGATGTCACTGATCTAAAGGATGAAGCAAAGCAAAACAGTGTCAGAGAACTTACAAAATTCCAGCAGACATAACTCTTTGCGTTTATTTTTAACACTGGATGGATGCAAGAGTAGAAGGAGTCGGTGCTTCACGTATTATACTCTTGCTTTTCACCAGGGGATGGTTCCTCCTTTTAAATTAGAGTTAAGATACAATACTTGCATTGACCCATGGATAAGTCGACTCAGGATTTTTTGGGGTCCATTTTTGACCTAAATTTCTAGACTTATACATGAATATATACAGTAAGTAATAAACGTTTCTTTTCGGTCTCTTGCAGATTGTCAGGAGCTGTTGCTGCCGGAGCCGATGGCATACACAATCAGCCCTTCGCCATCGGTGCCCATAGGGCCCCAGTATTGCGTCTGCAAGGTTGAACTGTCCATCTGCGGCCAGAACCTTCTAGATAGAGATGTGACCTCTAAGTCCGACCCCTTCTGCGTCTTATTTATGGAAGTGAATGGCAAATGGACAGAGGTAAGGCCTGAAAGCTTTGGCTTGCTGCTTCTCATTTGCCTTGTCTCAACTTTTACAAGCTGCTTGTTAACTTGGAGAAATAACCAGCCTGTCTTTTTATGCAAGAAATCAGGCATTTCAGCCAAATGTTGGCAGCGCAATGCAGGTAATGCTTCCTTGTGGTCCTGCCTAGTAATTCCTCCTTTCTAGCTGGATGCATTGCAGCAAATTAATTTTATATTAGAACCGTCTTTGAAATATGTGGATGCTTCTATACTTAGTAGACTACAAAGCTTCCTATCGCTTGGAATTTCTCATTATATGCTGTGAGAAACAGTAGGGTGCAATATAGGAATGGACCGATTCTGGGGGACCAGAGGATGCTTTTTGCTCATGCCCCTGAAAATACAAAAGTTTCTGGACAAATCGAAAGAAGAAGTCACTGGGTGTCAACTCGAGATACAGGCCACATCTGCACTGCAAAAATAGTCCAGTTTGACACCACTTTAACGGCCGTGGCTCAGTGCTATGGAAGTCTAGGAACTGCAGTTTTGCGGGACATTTATCCTTCCCTGTCAGAGAGATCTGGTGACCCAGTAAACTATCATTCCCAGACCTCCATAGTACTCAGCCGTGGCAGTTAAAGTGGTGCCAAACCAGATTATTTCTGCAGTGCAGACGCAGCCATACAGTCATAGAGTTGGAAGAGACCCCCAAGGGCCATCCAGTCCAACTCTTTACCATGCCATGCATGGTTGTTGCTGTTGTTGTATTTTATTTTCTTTTGCTGTGACAGTGCCACTCTACTGTGCAAAATTCTGCACTGGGGTTCAATTCTGCACCCCCAGAAACCTCTGGAAGGGTATGGAAAGGCTCCCCAAAAGCCCTAGTGTATCATGAATGAGAAGAACCCATTTCCCCAGTGTGTCCTGGAGTGCCATTTTCAAATTTCCAATGCCTGGTTGCTAAGAGCTCCCTTCTCGGAAGGCTTTCAGTCCAAAGGCATCAATGTCTGGAGAGACAGACTCCCCAACTCAGGCTTCAAAATGTGTGGTTTTTTTATTTACGCCTGCGCTATTTTTAGGCCCTCGCTTCACAAAAAGTATGCGCCTGGCGATGAAAGAGAGAAGGAGTCTTGAATGGACGGTCTGTGCAAAGACAGCTGCGGCTGGGATTTTGAAGGGAGTGTGTGTCTGTGTATCAGAAACCGGTCAGAATTGACAGGGTGCGCATATGTGTTGCGCATTTACAGTTTCTCTTCCTGAAAAAATAAATGGTATCTATAGATGGAAAAATGACAAAGATGTCAATGGGAAGGATTGGTGGCCCAGGAGCAACATAATAATAATAATAATAATAATAATAATAATAATAATAATAATAATAATGCATTTTATTTCTTTCCCACCTCCTCTCCTCAAAGCTCAAAACATGCTGCCCAATAACGTCATTCAGTGCAGCGAGGAACTACAAGTAACAATCAGTTCCGAATCCCGCGGTTGCGCTCTGCAATTAGCGCTAATGCGTGGCTGGTTATCTTGATTGCGCTCCTCCTAAATGATCAGGGAGGAATCTTCTTCGGAGAAGAGAACGTGATTTTCCTATGCTTTCCCCCTCCCTGGCATCTGGCTGGCAGTCACTCGCTGTTCCATTTCCTTACCAACCTTCCTGGTATTTTTAGCAACATTAGCATCATGGCGTTGTTGTGCCGTTTCCAAACGTTGCTCCAACTTTTTAAAAAATTCCAGCAACGCTTCATTGTTGGTTTTTCTTCCTTTCACCTCCTCCCTCCTTTATAATCCCTAGGCTGCATCTACACTGCAGAAATAATCCAGTTTGACGTCGCTTTAACTGCCATGGCTCAATGCTATGGAGTTGTGTGAACTGTTTGTCGCAGCACCAGAGTGCACTCTGCTTAACACAGGAGCTTGTGGCTTCACAAAGGATGCAAAGCAACTTGGATCTCAGAAAGAGCATCTCTTTTTGTTTTACAAATGGAGCTTATAAATTCCTGGAGTACAAACATGGCCAGAAGAAGGAAGGACCCACCTGCATGAATTTCATTCCATCTGAACTGAAAACAGCCACAACTTGATAAAATGCAAGCTTGGGAATAACATCGTCTTAATATATATTTTTTCACCTGTATGATTTTTAACATCAAAGTGAAGCTTTGCAAGCTTGGACCATGTATTTTTATTTTGCATTTGGGTAGCTCAATATAGATATCATTGTGAAGTCAAAGGCTTTCACAGCCTGCATCCATAGTTTAGCATGTAAATCCCTTCCTCTCAATCAAGGGTCACACAGTATATATACCCCACTCGCTTCCATGCCAGCATTCTCTGAAGATGCCAGCCACAGATGCTGGCGAAAAGTCAGGAATAAACTCTTCCAGAACATAGCCACATAGCCTGAAAAACCCACAAAATAAACTAAAGGTATCACTTTTGTGAATCATGGAACCATAGAGTGGGGAGAGACCCCAAAGATAATTCAATCCAACCCCATTGTGCCATGCAGGAAGACGCAATCCAAGCATTCCCTGTAACAGATGGGCATCCAGTTCTTTAACATAATTGACAGGACCTTATTACTGAGAAAGTGCAACGATGCTGATCACTGCGTAGAGAGATCTTGTAGCACCTTTGAGACTAAGAGCTTTCATAGACTTAAGTCTACTTCTTCAGACACATTTGGATCCAAATTTGGTCCATATGCACCTGAGGAAGTAGACTTAGGTCTAGGAAAGCTCATGCTGCCAACTCCATTCTTTCGGTTAAGTCTAAAAGGTGCCACAAGATCTCTCTACAGACTGATTTGATGGACTAACACGGTCGTATCTTTGGATGCTGATCACTGTTACTGTACTTTGCTTTCTAAAAAGTTCTGGATGGAGAAGGGCACCTAAGGTGATGGGGAAGTTCTGGCAGAAGGACTTCAAATCTCTTTCAGGGTATTTTTCCCTGACAGTCTTTTGGGAGCCCAACTCATAGATACAGAAGGGTGATTGTATTAAAGTCAAAGTCTTGGAGGTGAGGGGTGTGTGTGTGTGTGTTTTGTGAGTTGCGCTCTCTCCGTAGTTTAATTTTGCAGGAATGTGTTGCCAGGACAGCGAAGGACCTCAAAGCAACCAGATTTCAGTTTTCCGAACAGAGCTCCTTTTCAGAGTTCGTGAGGTCTTGGTGCATAAATGCCAGGCCTCAAAGGTGTCACCGTTTTCCAGAGCCTGTAGCCAAAAAAAGCATGTTGGGACTGGAGTCCCTGTTTTTGTGCAAACGTGTGTTCTCCCTCTCTATTTTTTCTTTTTTGCGCTAATGTTAGTGCCGTTAATCCAAGAGCTGTGCATCGTGTTGTCGGTGTTCTTGTTGTGTGCCTTCACGTTGTTCCCGAATTAATGCTGACCTTAATGCTATCGTGGGGTTTTCCTGGCACATTTCTTCAGAGGAGGTTTGCCATTGCCATCCTTCGAGGCTGAGAGAGCGTGACTTGCACAAGGTCTCCATGGCCAAGCCAGGATTCGAACCCTGGTGTAGTCCCAATGCTCAAACCGCTATGCCATAATGGCTCACTGCAAAACATACTGCGTAACGCATGATTCCTTCTCCTCTTGAATTTTTCTCCCTTGTATTTCATTCAACTCCAAGATTTCCGGCCAAGGTTTGCTTTGTAGAGAAGGGAGGAAAGGTGTTGAAATGTGCTCCAGGAGAAGCCAAATCTTTCAACGGAGAAGTATCTCAGCTAAGAGTGCCTATGGAGGAATGGATGGCTCTTATTTAGGGTTGCCATTTCAGGATCATTCCAGGCCTTGAGGTTTCCGAGTCAAAACCTGAGACATAGGTTGCATCTGCACTGCAGAAATAATCCGGTTGACACTGCTTTAACTAACAAGGCTCAATGCTACGGAATCCTGGAAAATGTAGTTTTATGAGACATTGAGCCTTCTGTCTCTGAGAGCTTTGGCACCACAACAAACTACAGTTCACAGAATTGCATTGCCTTGAGCAATGGCAGCTAAAGTGGTGCCAAAATGGATTACTTCTGCAGTGCAGATGCTAGGCAAACTGATGGAGAAAGACAAAGGAGTTAAAAGACTTGTGAGCCATTCTCTTCTTGCCTTCGTTCCTCTTCTGATCAGTTAGAAAGCAAAGTCTGTTCCATAGAAGGAAAACTTTTCCTTCTGCATCCTCTGCGCCAAAGCTTATAGCTGAATGGATGCCAGCGAGACAGATGGATGGAGTGAATTACATTGGTGTACCCATCCTACTAGGAAGGAAAAGGCCTTGGTAGCGATTGCTACTAGTGCTAAATGCTGCCATTTCGCCATGGCAAGATGTGGGAGGTGTGAGAGAGAGATGTGCTCCTGTGTTCGAATCAGTTCAGTTTAAAAGTGAGCATGCAGGAAAAAACAGGGAATCGAAGGAGTTGAATCTCTTCGTCTTTTTCTTTGGCTGCATCAAATTGCAGAATCGATGCAGTTTGACATTTCCATGGCTCCATCATGTGCAATCCTGGGATTTGTAGTTCTCTGAGGCACCAGAGCTCTGTGCCAGGGAAGGCTCAATACCTCACAAAACTAGAGATCCCAGAATTCCTTAGCATGGAGGCAGTTAAAGTGGTCTCAAACTGCATTAATTCTGCAGTGAGCTGCTCGGGTTGATTCCAAAAACATTGGCGGGAAATTGCATTTGGGGATTTGACATTGGACAAAAATATAACAGACGTGTATGGATAATGCAACATGAACTTTCATTTCATTTATTTTATTCAGTTTTATATATTCAGCATATTTTGTTGTGCTCTTTGTCGCTTCTTCCCACTCTAAAACTGTCGCATCTCTCTTCGCCATTAAATTGTGATAAAAGGTGCATTGTTTCCAAAAGACGTCTCATATATAACGGCAGCTTGCATGCTCACTTGTGGCATTCCCTTCTTTTGCAGATCGACCGGACAGAAACCGCAATAAACAACCTGAACCCAGCTTTCTCCAAGAAGTTTGTCGTCGATTATCGCTTTGAGGAGGTCCAGAAGCTGAAATTTGCCTTGTTCGACCAAGACAAGTCCAGCATGCAACTCTATGAACATGACTTCCTGGGGGAGTTTTCCTGCACTTTGGGATCGGTAGGTTTTTCCTCCAGATGCAATTCAGATCTGCGCCTTTGTTTCCTAACTGTCACATCATAAATTTCCTGGCAAAATATGGTGTTGGGTTTTTTTGGTGACAGAAAGGAGTAGATGTCAGGACGGTGGTGCATGAGATTGTAAGAAGAAGCCTTCTTATCCAGGCCCTGCAATTCCTAGCCTTGGATGCTTGCCATTCTCACCCAGTCCTAAATCCCTTCTTGGACTGGGATGACTGGGCCTCCAGGTGATCTTAAAGTGGACAAATGTGCTTTAGAAGTGATTTCTAGTTTGAATCAGAGCTAACAAATTAACAAGTGGTGCATAGAGAGATCTTGTGGCACCTTTGAGACTCACTGAAAGAAGTTGGCAGCAGGAGTTTTTGCAGACTTCAGTCTGCTTCCTCAGATGCATTTGGTGGCATATATATATATATATATATATATATATATACACACACACACACACCAATGGTGTGCATATGGGGGAAAGTAGACTCAAGTCTAAGAAAGCTCATGCTGCCAACTGCTTTCTTTCAGTGAGTCTCAAAGGGGCTGCAAGATCTCTCTACGTACTGCTTCCACAGATGAACACGGCTATGTCTTGAAACTAACAAGCAGTTCAACTTTATTTATTGGCTCTTGTAGAGCAGTTGCTGCTTTAACAACTTCCAGTAAAGTGGGGGCCCTTGGTATCCACTGGGCTTCGGTTTGAAGATACCAAAATCCATGGATACTCAAGCCCCATTAAATGCAATGGATAGTCAAATGGTATCCCTTGAGTGAAATGGCAAAGTCAAGCCTTGCTTTTTGGAATGTATGTATTTTTTGGAATGTTTCCAAGCCACGCATGCTTGGATCTGTGGATGAAGAATCCATGGATATGGAGGGCTGACTGTACAGTACTTAATTCCAACCATATATTCATGTTCAACCTGAGGTTGTGTCAGAGCTTGCTATTCAGCAAGTTCAGATAACCAATGCGCATCCATTCCCCACCGACTCTCACAACTGGCACCAAAACCCTTGGTTTGTTTAGTCGCAAGCTGCCTCCAGGCTGAGATCAGGAAGGAAAATGTGCTCCCCTACTGCGTTGTGTGGCATAAATGCCTATTCCCCTTGCATGATGCTTCCCCTCTGCCTCTCTGCTCAGCAGAGAGCTGGGTGTTTGCTACAGATCCAAGACATCCGTGAGCAAATGTGACATTTTGAGTCAAGCACATGGAAGTCAGTGCCTTGGCCAGGCCACAGAGCAATTTAGTGTTTGAAGAGGGATTGCAATTGCAGCTGGTGCATCATCCCCATCCAAACCCACCTCTGGATAAATCGTAACATGCTCTCTTCTTTCTTCCATCTCCCTTAGATCGTCTCAAGCAAGAAGATCACAAAAGCCCTCCTTCTGGGGAATGGGAAACCAGCTGGAAAGGGGATGATCACGGTATGGGTGCGCTTTCATGGTCGATCAATAGCTCCCAAACTTTGGTCCTTCAGATGTTTTGGATTTCAGCTCCCAGAATTATTGACTGTTGGCTGGGGCTTCTGGGAGTTGAAGTCCAAAACAGCTGGAGGACGAATGTTTGGGGAATCACTGCCAGTATAAATGGTATGTTGCAGGGTTTGCAGTCCAACACTTTGGGAAGGATGTCCGGTTGGGAGATGGCACCACTGGACGGCACAATCCAGCCAAAATTAAGTGCATTTTAGAGCCCTTTCAGACTACAAAATTAGTGTTATAGCATTATGATTCCACTTTAACTGCCATGGCAAGAACCTATGGAATCCTGGGACTTGTAGTTTAACACCTAAGAAGGCAGAGAGCTCTATTGCCTCCCTAAACTACAAATTCTGGGATTGCATTGGATGTAGCCATGGCAGGTTCAAAACACTTTGCAGAAATAATCCAGTTTGGGACCACTTTAACTGCCCTGGCTCAGTGATAGGGAATCCTGGGAGTTGTAGTTTATTGTGGCACCAGAGCTGTCTGGCAGAGAAGGCTAAATGCCTCACAAAACTACAGTTCCCAGGATTCCCTAAAATGGAGCCAGGACAGTTGAAACAGTCTGGATTATTTCTGCAGTGTGTTTTGGAGTCATAGTGCTATAACAGTGCACTATAAATGGGTACTGACTCCGAATGATGGTTTCTTCACTGGTGAAGCTACCATTTAAACCCCGCTTTTGCTTTGCTTTGACTGGTTTTTCATCTGTAAATAGCTGCAGTTTTTAAAAGTCCGCTTCTTATCGATTTATGCAAAACATCAATGCCTTTTGTTGTTTGGCTGGAGATGTTCCTAGACCAGATCGGTAGAAACCAACCAGTCTCTGCCTTGATGCAACCTCAAAGTCAAAAGGGATGGGGAAAGGAAAATCATATTTATTCCAATATAACATCATTTGTATAAAAATACTCATTCTACATAAGGTATATATTGCTTGTGCAAGTCCTCGTGGGCACTACAGATCTGTAGATAACATTGCCAGATAAATCCGGATCAATGGCTCGATTTTTTTTTAAGTGCCATGATAAATGTTGGAGGGAAGAAGGACCAAGCTTACTACTTAGCAACAGGTTTCTTAGCAACACTTTCCCCATTGTAGGCATATTTGGATAGTTTGCAAATGGGGGAAAAAGGGAAAGAAAGAAAGTGATATTAGTCTGCAACAAAATGTTTCCCTTCTACCCTTTCCTTTGCTTTCTGTCCTTCTCGTTTTATCCATTTTAAGTTGGAAGGGACAACTTGTTCTGCACTTGACATTCATATGGGAAAATAATGTGGTGTGATGGATATATAGCTTATTTGAGATCACTGGTCCTTATACTTCGGCTTTGTATCCATCAGTCTTGCTTCCTGGGACACTTTCACTGACAATATTGAATATAACCAAGAAAAATAATGAAAGAGCATGTGCATATGCCCTTCAAGTCACCTGTCGGTTTATGGTGACTCCATGAAACGCATAGGGTTTTCTTAAGCAAGGGATCAGAAGTGGTTTTGCCAGTTCCTTCCTCTGCAATACAGCACCTGGCATTCGTTGGCGGTCTCCCATCCAAGTACTAACCAGGGCTGATCCTGGTTTGCATACAAGATCAGACAAGATCTTTGGAATCCTATCAGCTGCATATTTTCTGTGCTTTTCCCTTCTAATAAATGAATGGACCATCATTTTGGAAGATATAGGAACGTATCCTTGTTAGATGCTTAG
This sequence comes from Sceloporus undulatus, assembly GCF_019175285.1. NCBI lineage: Eukaryota > Metazoa > Chordata > Lepidosauria > Squamata > Phrynosomatidae > Sceloporus > Sceloporus undulatus. The sequence continues at coordinate 3,383,201 of NC_056529.1, read as the reverse complement.
CTTCCAAAATCACGATTTGGTGCCTTTAAGGTATTTAGGCCCTGCAATGAAAGAGACGGAAATGTATTTTAAGTTTTAACTACATGCTGCATAAGTGTTTAAATGCTCTTTGAGAGATAGTTTATCTCTTCGGTGGCACAAATCACCGCAGAGCAAGCTAATCTTATCCTGTGCGCATTTTTCCTCCTCTATGGAGGCATCTGTTTCTCATTATAGAGGACTAATGCTGCAGACATAAAGGAAAAAATATACGTTGATCTGCAAAATAAAAAACTGGGGACTTGTTCACTGCATGCATCTGAGGAAGTAGATGAAATCTACGAAAGTTCATGCTTAGTTCTTCAGTGGTGCAAACTGCTACAAATCTCATCCTGTGCACATACTTCTTCCTCTATGGAAGCATCTGTTTCTCTTCATCATAGAGGACTAATGCTGCAGACATAAAGAAACCAAAACATGTTGATCTTCCAAAGAGAAACAACCCAGGAGCTGTTCGCTGCATGCAACTGAGGAAGTAGATGAAATCTATGAAAGCTCATGCTTATTTCTTCAATGGCACAAGCTGCTGCAGAGGAAGCTAATCGCATCCGTTGTGTATGTTTCTTCCTCTATGGAGGTATCTGGTTTTGTCTTAATCATAGAGGACTAATGCTGCAGGCACAAAGAAACAAAATATGTTGCATATGCAAAAGAGAAGCAACCCAGGAGTTGTCCGCTCCATGCATCTGAGGAAGTAGAGCAAATCTATGAAAGCTCATGCTGCACCTTCTTTCACTCAGTCTGAAAGGCACTACAAGATCCTTTTGCATACTGATAATCCAGACTACCATAGCTATGGCTCTGAATTTTGCAACCAGGAGCTGTCCACTCCATGCATCTGAGGAAGTAGAGCAAATCTATGAAAGCTCATGCTACACTCCTTTCACTCATTTAGTTTGAAAGCCACTGCAAGACCCTTTTGGAGACCGATATTCCACATCACCATGACCATGTCTCTGAATTTTACACCCAGGAGTTGCTGACGGAGGTGGAGCAATGTTCAACCAAAGGTCGCTTAGCTGCTCACGCTTTACTCATTGCTTCTTTGCTAAGTAGTCCTGCAGTCAGCCATGTGAAAGAATCTCTATGAGTCATTTCCCAGCAATGTGCCTTTGCACTCAACTGAAATCATGTAGGGTTTGTTTTTTAAAAGAAAGCCATTATTTGGGAAAGAGGACCCCGGCCGAGATACTGCATTGTGAGACACAATTGCAATGACAGAGCTCTGTTGTTGTAGGATGTCTGACAATGCCAGCCTCCTCGCCCCCATTAAAAATCCCTACCTTTACAGGTTGCCAGCAGTTCAACTGAAGGGTTTGGAGATACTGCAATTGAGGGTGCGGGGAAATTATATTTGCATCACTTTCCCAATTGTGGGACATGTCTAGAACAGGCAGATGGAGGCCCATGGGTCGCATGTGGCCCCTGCAGCCGTATGTGGCCCTCCTGATGTCGTCCTGCAGGGAAAAAATCACTCCGAAATTGATCTTCTGATGCCTGAAAGTCTCTCGGATGGGGGCTTTGATGCTTAATTTTATTGGGTGATGATTTGAAATGAGATTTTTGGGAGGTTAGCAACAGTTTTGCTACAAGTTGAGCCTAGCGCTGCTTTGACAACCCATGCAAAATAAATAAATAAATAAATAAATAAAATAATTAAAGCAAAAAAATAAATTGTCCCTAATGAAAGAGGAAGAAGAAAAACATGCGCATCGGTGAATGTGGCGATTGCAGTCTGTACAACAGGAAAGAGCCATCTCTTTATTTTCAGGACGGTCCATCTGGCTGTTTCGCTTGCAGAAGCTGGAAGGACTTGTTTTCCTGTTTCTGTGGACAGACAGTCTTAATGGGGCCCTAATTATCTGTATTATTGATGGCAACGTTTTCCAATACAGAAAATTCGCATCCAAGTTTCTCTCCTAGAAGCACAGCAACTCCCAGAATGCCATAGCATTGAGCCATGGCAGTTAAAGCGGTGTCAAACCGGATTATTTTTGCAGCACAGATGCAGCATACATCAGGATGGGTAGCATAAATGAGTTCTTTTATATAATTCCCACGGGAAAGAAAATTGTCTTGGAACATGTAAATTTCTGCTCCCAGGAGCATCCAGCTCCTCTTGGGTCATCGCTAACAAGAGCTCTATGAGTCACTGCTTTTTTGCTTTTTGGGATCATTTTGGTAAGCAAACAAGAGCAAAGCGGAGAGTGCTATTTTCAGCCTTGGTCAATGTTGTCTCACTACCGGCACTCCCTTTCCGAAGGTTGGATTGGCAAAGCTGGGGAAGGAATGCCAGGCTGGGCTACATCGAGGTATGGAAACCATCACTAAAACAGAAGTGCAACTCTTTGCAAACATTGTGCCAAGTGGCGACTAGAGTTTCCAGTTTGGGGATCATCCCAAGAACTCAGGCTTCTGGGCCATAATTGGAGTCAAAGGGCTAGCCTAGGCATGGCGCCAAGGAAGAGTTGGGGAGGTTTAGTGCAATGGTTTCCAAACTTTGGTCATCCAGGTGTTTTGGGCTTTAACCAGAAAGCTTGCTCAGCGATCAGAAATTCTGGGAGCTGAAGTTCGAAACATCTGTGGAGGACCAAAGTTTGGGAAGCACTGGTCTAGTGTTTTGCTGGCCATCGGCCGAAATAAATCAATGCATGTAGCCACTGGTTTGAGCATTGGATCAGCGACTCTGGAGACCAGGATTGAGTTTGAGGGAAAGCCATTGGAAGTTGAGTTTCTTTCCAAATTTTGAGCACTCAAATATAATGTGTGCCGCTTGCTAAAAACGAACAACGCTTCCCCTTGTCTTTCAGATAGCAGCCCAAGAGCTCTCCGACAACCGCGTGATCACGCTCAGCATGGCTGGCCGAAAGCTGGATAAAAAGGTTTGTATTACTTGAGCCTTGTGTTTCACTTCCCTTTCCAAGCAATAAATTCATCCAAGCAGACTGTAAGATATTGTTGGACTTTATTATTGTCCCACCACAATCCCACAAGTGTAAGGATGGATGCATACCTATTTGGCATCGTTCCTTGTCCTATGCTTTCCCCCATAATAGTCCTTCAGTGATCCATGTTTGCATGATCTGTTTTCCACACTGCCAACTGATTTTTTCATTCCAAAACTATCTCCTTACAAATACTTACCAATCCAGATGGGCATCTTTGATTGAATTCAACCTCCTGCTTAACTCACTGATTTCACATGATAAGAAATGGTGCCAAACCAGTGTGTTTCCATCCCAAGATGGCCAAGAGATAGTCAACCCATGCTTCCTTCCTCAATGCACTTCCATTCCTGATCACATCTTTTCAACGCTGCTTTTTTCACAAGCTCTTTTCTTTAAAATAAGCCATTTTAATACTTGCGCCGCTCCCATGCACCATCCAATCTGACCCTCAGACGACTTGGTTTGAGCAAAGCGGCTGGTTTCCACACAGCCAACGTCTCTGTTAAAAAAACTCCAATACTCCGGCTTGTAAAGCTGTTGGAGAATTTGTCTTTTATGATCACCCTGGTCTCTTGCCTATTAGTATCAGTAACTGGTTTTATGTGCAATATATTCATCGCTTGGGGCAAACCAATCCATCCTCAGAGGCTTGCGACTTACTGGCTGGTACTTAGGTTGTCAAGATTTATAGATCTGTATCTGTTCTTCATTTGAATTGCAGCAGAGGGACAAGCAAAGAGGAGTCATTCCTTGCCTCTGGCTTATAGCTTCAAGGAGGCTTTCTCCTCTTCTCTTAATGATCCATTGCATGGCAGTTGAAAAGACATAATTTTATAACCATTGCTGTTTCTTTCTCCATTCCCTCTCCGCAGGATTTGTTTGGAAAATCAGACCCATTTTTAGAGTTTTATAAACCTGGGGATGATGGGAAATGGATGCTGGTGCACAGGACAGAGGTAAGCAGGATGGCTGAACTACTGCCTTGTGTGCCATAAATGCCCCCTTTTAATTTTATTATGTTGCAGCAGAGATACTAGGGATGCAACTGTAAAAAAGTATGGGAAGATCCAGGGTCAAACAGGAGAGCTTACTACTCTCAGGTCTTCAGACAGTTCGCTTGAAACTGGGATGGGAATGGTACAAACCTCTAAATCATGTTGGACTGTAACTCCCATCATCCCCAGGCTACATAGCCAATGATGAGAGTTTCAATCCAGTGCTATAATTGTATGTGAAAAGGCCTCCGAAAACAGGGCCAATTTCCCTTTCCACGTGACCATTGAGGGTTCAGTGTTCACAAACTTTGCTCCATGCACAAAATTATTACAGTATAAAATTACTTTCAGGCTATGTGTGCATACAAAACATCAGTGAATGTTGTGTTTAGACTTGAGTCCCATTTCCAAGCAATCTCATTATGCATGCAGATGCAAATCCAGATATTCCAAAATCCAAAATAAAGAAATGAATTCAAAATCCAAATAAGAAACTTGAGTGTTGCCTATAGAATTAGCAAGGAGGTAATTTGTTTGCAGGATACAGAATAATAATGAAATTTAATGTTTATGTACATACGTACGTATGTATGTTGGTACGTTTATGTATGTTGGTTTTGCACGTTTCGTAGAATGTGTTAATCTTTAATGGTTGAAAAATCAATTTAAAAGAAGAAAGAAAAGAAATGCTGAATGGTGCCCAGGAAATGCTTATGAATTGGTGACGGCGCACCCTTCATCACCCTTCAGAAGAACAGCCTCCTTCGGTGTGGATTTGTGTTAGTGCTGACACATCAGGAAAGTGTGAATGTCTCTGTGCCTGTGTCCTTCCAGATGCCCACGCATCCTTCTGAAAGTCTGGCAGCCTTTTTGCCGTCTCTGTTTTGTTGCACGGTTCCGACTGTGTGGGTTTCTCCTTGATCCGTCCACCCAGCGTCTCCAGTCATTTTAACTAACAGACTTCAGCCTCCTTGGATCTGCTTTGCATGTTTTTGCTTTTTAAATTAGGCCTCCAAGACTCACCAGCCAGAGCCAAGTATAAAGGATGGGCACTTAGAACAAAAGAAGAAGCCATTACAAATCTTGGCATTTGTCATCCACAGCAGAATTGGACTCCCCTAACGCTCCTTTCATACCAAAGTTTATCCCAAGTGTCCGTTCCAGCAGCCCAATTTAAATGCAAAAATAGCTAATAGCTAAATACCTTTTTATCCAGGTAGGTGTTTGGAAAGAAAGGAGCTTTACTGTGCAAGGTGCTATTTCTTTTTAAATATTCTTTAAAGTGGAATTTAATTCAGATATATTTTAATACACAGGTTGAGTCTCGCTTATCGGGATTTCCAAAATCTGAAATATTCCGCAATCCAAAACTTTTTACATGAATGGTGTGAGAGAGTGACTGCTTTGCTTTCTGATGGTTCAGTGCATAAATAAATACATTGTATAAATAAATAAATAAATAAATAATTGTATAATTAAATCAGCTTTTTCTTTCTCTCCAATTCTAGGTGATTAAATACACTCTGGATCCTGTCTGGAAGCCATTCACTGTGCCTTTAATATCTCTGTGCGACGGGGACATTGAAAAGCACATCAAGGTAAGAAACGGCCATGTTCTCTCTTCTTTGTAATTGATTCCAGTTCTGATTACAGAAAAAGAAAGAATTTATTTGTATATTTCTAAGACTGAAAGCTGCGTGCCACTGTTTTTGTTGAGTTTTCTCAAAGCCACGTGAGTCTTTCCTGGATGTTGAATTCAGAGACTGAGTCTGGAATAATAGTGTGCAAAGGGATCTTTTGCAGCACCTTTGAGACTGAGCCAAAGAAGTTGCAGCGTAAAGCTTTTATAGACTTGAGCTGCATCTGCATTGCAGAAATAATCCAGTTTGACACCACTTTAACTGCCTCCCCTCCAAACAATATGGCATTAGAAGTTGCATATGTGAGCATGCGTTTGCATGAATGGTGATCCTTTATTGTCTATAAATAAAACTCCATTTGGACCTTGCGTTCTGGAGTTCTGTTTCTCGAAACTGCTATGCACAGGTTTGATCTCTGCTTTTAGTTGCCAAGCTCTCTCAGCAGCTTTTCACTGAGCTAATATAATATAATATAATATAATATAATATAATATAATACAATACAATACTGTATAATACAATACAATTTCTCCATTAAACATTGACTGTGGATGGCATTTTGGGTAACAGTAGGAGACACAAAAGGGCTTCTCTTGCAAACTTCAATCCTTGGGCAGGTATATTAAAAGCACCTCTGTGCATTGCAAGATCCTTGACCGTTCTTCCCTTTTTTCTTTCAGATTGTGTGTTACGATTACGACAACGACGGAGGCCACGATTTCATCGGGGATTTCCAGACCTCAGTTGCCAAGATGTGCGAATCCCAAGACACCTTTGCAGTAAGTTCTGACAAAGACCCTTGAATCTCAGGAATATGACCCCTGCATACATGGGTTCAGGTCTCCTGCAAATTGCTGCCCCTAAAAACTCACTTGATTTAACACTTGAAAGTATTAATCCAGAGCTGGGCAGATTCCAGGCTTGCAGGATCTGAAATATTATTAGAAAGCCCAAGATTCGCCCAAGCAGAGTCAAATATAAAATATACTGGCTCTGTTAGGAAAACTTGCACTAAACGTTGGCTTTGGCTGCATCCTACAGAGTCTTGGGATTTGTGGTTTTGTGAGTGACAGCCTTTAAAATGGTATCCGACTGCACTATTTCTACAGTGTGGATGCACCCTTAGGTTAAGCCTTGAGGGACGTGAGAAATAAATTGGCACATAAATAGATTTGTCTAGTTCAGCATGTAAGTTTAACAAATCATTTTCAAAGCTCTGATAGTGAGGGTCATTAATGATCCAATTAATGAGAGTCGTTAATGATCCAATTAACACTTTAAACCTCCTTTTCTGAAAAGGCGATTAATTTGCACATTGTTCTTGTCTGCAAGGTGCTATGGAGCATGCATAGTTGCTTCTGCTAATAAGGCTGTGTTGCAAAATAATAATAATAATAATAATAATAATAATAATAATACAAATAGCTGGGCCGTCTTCTTTTCAAATAAGCCTTTGAAAAAGACTTTCTGCAGTCCATGTAATGTTGTTTTTTCTACCCCTGGCTTTGCCTGGATTAATGGCTTTCTTCATCTTGTCGTTTGCATTCTCTCGGGTTGTTGTTGTTGTCGTTTGTGTCCAACTCTCATTATCCAGCGTTGACACTGGCCATCATTAGGCAAATGTGCAACTTCTGCCTTCAAGCAGAGTTGGAAGCGCATGCAATTAAGGCTCCTTTCTTCTTTTCCTTCATATTCGGGGAAAGTTTTTGGATGCTTTGTGGTCCGCTTTGATGGCTTGACGTCTTTTGGACAGATCTGGGGCTTTGATCATTTCTGACTCGGGCATCTTCAGTGGATTTTCTGAAAACAGAAATGAAAAAGGACTTTGGGTTTGGATGAGGGTCATGGACAGGGCTGTAAAAGAGAGCTTGGGAAAGGTTTTGGCCATGTTGGCTGAAGGATACTGGGAGTAGTAGTCCCAAAACCAAAGCATTCTTAATGGGTGGCTGGGATTATAGTGACACCTTTGCTTTCCGGTGGTTCAGTGTACACAAACTTTGTTTCATGCACAACATTATTAAAAAAATATTGTATAAAATTACCTTCCGGATATGTGTATAAAGATATATAGGAAACATAAATGTGTTTAGACCCTTCTCTTAGATATCTCACATACATAGGTGCAAACACAGGTTTTCCAAAATCCCCCAAAATCCTATATATATATATATATATATATATATATCCAGGTCAATTGGAGGCCAGTTTGCAAAAGCTGAGAGTATTCCCTTTGATTTCATTTTAATAGTATTACCTAGTGGTTGGAAGGTGAAGGCTTTGAATCCTCCCAGAATAAAGAAAGCAGCGAGATTGATGTATACCTTGACACTTGAAAACCTCAGATGTTTTTAAAACAGCCGTTCACGAGGGTTCGATATGGAACCCAAAGCTCTTTGAGACAACGAGACTCATTCTTTCCCTTCTATAAATGCTTTGAGAGATTCTTTCAAAGGGGTGCTTTCAGATGAAAAAGCTTAACAATAAGACATGAACGCCTTTATTTGCCTTGTGAGTAATCGGCATCCTTTTCTGTCCCACCCCAAAGCAGAAACCCCATTGAGTTCCTCTGCCTTCGGTCTGCTCTGGAGTGCTTCTGAATGGAGTTCTGACTGCTCTAAATAGCTCCAGCAGAAGTGCCTTTCTTCCAAACCCCAGGATCTAAAGATTGCAGAGGAGCCTGCATTTTCCAGCATCCGTTGTCTTGAAGCGAGTCAGGACCTTGACTGTTTCCAGCAAAGCTGTAGTGTCCAGATCCATGGAGTTTCTCCGGAGTCACCCTGGCAGACGGAGATGACATTTCTCAATTGTTTATCAATAATTTCATTGGCTTCTACAGTACCCCTTCCCCTTTGCTTTTGGCCAAGGGACTCTGCATCAAGCTATATCCAAATAACAACAAAATATAGAAACATCGCCCGTCTCATCTCAAACATTTCTTGTCGTCTCATTGCAAACCAGAATGGGGAAAGTCTGTGTCATTCATCCATGCAAACCCATTGGTTGAGCCACACACTCTCAGCCCCAGAAAACCCCAGGATAGGTTTGCCTTAGGGTCGACATAAGTCAGAAATGACTTGAAGGCATGCAACGACGACAAACACAATGCAGGGCCTTCTTTGTAGCCGCACCTCAACTGTGGAATTCCCTCCCAAGGAAAGTCATGCTGGCCATGACTGTGTTGTTTTTGGTTGGCCTTTGGGTCTTAATATTAGTGGCTTTTGCCACTAATTCAGGTTTTAGTCTGAATTCTAACAGAGCTTTTAAGCTTTTGGAAGATAGGGATAAGCACTTTGGATAGCAGTTTTTGCACAGTGTTTTGTCTTTGTTTCATTTTTTGAAGTGTGCATGATCTTTGGAGGCTTGAAGGACCACTAAAAGATGGTTATGGCCACCTGTTGCCTCTAGGCCATACTTTTCCCACCTGTGACCCTGGGCATCCGAATAACATAGCAAACCATTGCGTACCTATTGCTTGCGTTGATTGTGGCCTGTTTTCATTCCTCCATTTCCCCCCCCCCCCTCCTAACAGGTAGAATTTGAATGCATTAACCCCAAAAAACAGAAGAAGAAGAGGAGCTACAAGAACTCGGGCATCATCATCGTGAAATCCTGCAAGGTGAATGCTTTACATGAACATCGACTTCTCATATAGAAAACTCATGTTGCATCTTGGAATGAAAAGCCATTTTTCTGTAGGGAGAGAGGTGTATTGGAGAGATGATGGCCGGTGGCAGCTGATCTCCCGCAGGTTTCCAAACTGGGAAAGGATGGGGGATGTTGAAATACAATGCCAGATACAGGGAAGACTTTATGTCTTCACCAATGGCATTGCTAGGTTTGGTGCCACCCCAGTGCAGCAACTCATGCTATCACTCCCAGGCTGAGAGACACCAGATCAGTGGTCCTTCAGGAGCAGATCAGGCTGCTTTGGAAGAGAAAGTCTGGTTCCTTGCCACCAAAGGCTGGTGGACTAGAAAAGCATAGAATCATAGAGTTGGAAGAGACCACAAGGGCCATCCAGTCCAACCCCTGCCATGCAGGAACTCTCAATCGGGGATACTTTGATAGAGAGTTCCTGCATGGCAGGGGTTGGACTGGATGGCCCTTGTGGTCTCTTCCAGCTCTATGATTCTATGATCAGAAGGGACTGTCCATCTCCAAGACCATGATTCCCAAACTCTGCTTCTCCATTTTTTTTTTCATGGTGAAAAAAAGATTAACTTTTAACTTCAAACCTGTTTCTTCTGCCTGTGAATAGTCTGCTATTTATGTGAAAGCAGTTATTTGTTTGTTTGTTTTGCATTACTCCAACATAACTTTCTCTCTTACCTTCCTTCCCTCTCTGCAATCTTTCAACATCCTTTTGAAGATCACCAGAGATTACTCCTTCCTGGACTACATCCTCGGGGGCTGCCAGCTAATGTTTACGGTAAGCAGCTTTGCATTTTTCACTCAGTGAATTATAATGAACAGAGACACATAATCGCCATCATCACAGGCCTCCCAATTAGATTCTCGATATTAATTAAAGCACCAGGGATGCTTAATGGCTGGAAGTCCAGCTTGTTTGGTCTCACAGAGATGAAATGTGGCTCACTCAAACATTCAGCTCATTTGAAATGTGCGGGAGAAGAGCTCTGTGGCTACTGATGAGATCTGCTGAAGAGACAAATGAGTGGGCCTTAAGAGCAAATCAGGCCCTAGGACCTAGATAGCTAGCAGATAGATAGGCAGATAGGTAGGAAGATGGATGGATGGATGGATGGATGGATGGATGGATGAATTGGCAGATAGGTTTGGCTGGGATTAGCCGTGAGGAGTTCACAGTTTCAGTGCGCAGGCAAAGCGCAAGTTGTGGATGTGAGACCATGCTGCCTTTCCCTCCAGTTGTAAATGAGGCATGAAGCACAAGCGAATTAGTGATCTCAATCCAGTTGTAAGGAGAGCTATGCCAAGAGGACATTTTATGTGGCTGAAAAAAGCCCCAAGGCGGGTGTTTTGTTCCTAATGCATTCCCAATTTCCACATGAATTTAGGTTTGTTTTTTTTGGGGGGGGGGGGGAGGGCAGTCCTGCAGGAGCCCTTTGCAACCTTGCTGCTTGAACAAATGAAGAATTATGTCTGAATTAGCCAGGCCTGTTATACATCCAAGCAGGGCAGGAAATCCAAATTCTGACAGATGGACACACGGATGCATGCACACCCACATATGCACTCAGCATAATTATTAGCCTGTTTAAAGGGGTTAGATGACCTCTGGAGTCCCTTCTGACTCCATGGTTCTACATTTGAAACACATTGCAGAGAGCAGCCGCAGTCGCGTCGGCTTTTCTGCCTGCGAGAAGATTTGCATTCTCTGTATTTCAGGATATTTTGCTCAGAGCATTGCAAACAATCTCACGATTCTTTGCTTTTGTTTTCTCCTCCTGGATGTTTATGCCTATTTGAAGAGGAATCAAATAGGCTCTTGGGCAACTCAAAACGTGCCTGCAATATAAAATGCAAAATGTAAAGACGGTCAAAAAAAGAAGAAGCCTATGATGAAGACTCGGCATGCTTTCCCCAAGGATGCTGGACTACAGATCCCATGGTAGCTATGCTAGCCGAAGCGATAGGAGTGGTAGTCTTACATATCTAGCAGGTAGAAAGTGGAGGGTGGGCAACCAGGTCAAATATGAAGATCAGGGTTCAATTCCTTGTTCGAGCATAAAACCCCATTCGGTGACCTTTGGCAAGTCGCACTCTCTCAGCCTCAGAAGGTGGTAATGGCAACTCCCTTCTGAAGAAATGTGCCAGGAAAACCCTATGATACGTTCGCCTTAGGGTTGCCATAAGTCAAAAATGACTTGGAGGCACACAACAACAACAATAATATTTGGCATGTTGTAGCTAAACATTTTCCTAATGCAAAAGCATGGAGGCTTCTCTTGAGAGACTCAGAGTTGGAACAAAAGCGGCTGTGATCTCGCAAGGGATGGAGACACCTGGGATCTCAGAAGAAGTACCTTTTTGCATTGCTAATGGGATTCAAATTTCGTCTCCTGAACTTTGGAAGGCTTTGTTCCCAGAGCCGCAAGGTCAGAAGGAGGACAGATCTGCTTGCATAGTTATCCTTCCAAAGAACGATGCCAACGCCTTGAGAAAATGCAACCCTGTGACTAACATGGCCATTTCATAATATTTTTCCCCTCTCCTGTGTGATTCCTAACATCATTGTTTGATCGAGAAGCCAGTGGAGCTTTGAAAGCTTGCATTGTGTGTTTTGTGCATTTTTGTTGACTGCATAAAGGCATCCCTGTTTGTGGATTGTGAGGATATTCTGGTACTGAGAAACAGGAGGAAAGATGCCAGGTAAACGTCTCTCCAGCCTTAGACAACAGGTGACTCACTGAACTGCATTGAACACATCCAGATATTCCAACTGCACAATTTCCCCCACGCTTTAAAAAAAGCAAAGCCAGATGAAAAGGGGCTGCTCTCATCCTTGTATTGGGGGAAATATCAGTAGCTTCCTATATGCTTTGTTGGTGCATGCCTTGAAGTTGATTCTGACTCATGGCAACCTTATCCGAAGGTTTTTCTTTGCAAAATATTTGCAGAAGAGGCTTGCCTTCCTCTAAGGCTGAGAGAGTGTGACCTGCACTGAAAAACTATTACCCAGAGCCTTAGTCCAACAATTGAACAAGTTGCTTCTTTGCAAGGCTGTCCTTTGCAAAGACTGTGCTGCACATCCC
>NC_056529.1:3308432-3370835 GCF_019175285.1 Sceloporus undulatus | reverse complement strand
ACAAAATGGGAAACCTGCTACAAATGGCTTTGTCCCAGTTATTCCCAAAGTTGCTTCTTGTCATTTTGTGCCTTCAAGGCATTTCTGATTTATAGCAACATTAAGGTGATGCTATCATTTGTAGTTTTGGAAGAAATTTTAGCTTTCTCTGGTGCCACACCAAACTATAGATCCTAAGATTCCATAACAAGGAGTTAAAGGGGTGTCAAAACTGCATTAATTCTGCAATACAGATGCATCCCCTGTCCCTTAATTTAAGTTGTTTTGTTTTTGGGAGCTGGTTAACTCCTCTAAAAATAACTTCTGTTGCCTTGAGATAGCTTTGGATGTTTCCGATTATTGCCTGCTTTCTGCCCCACGGAAAAGATCAGAGCTCCGTTTGTTCCACAGCTGAGTCTCTCTGATGCCTGGAGGTGGCTTTGCATTCATTCTGCCGGGGCGATCTGGATTAAGCCTTTCCTGATAATTCCTCTCGGATGCCTGCTGACGCATGGCTTGCACATGCACAAAAAAAGAGACCTTGCTTTCCTTTTGCACCGGGCGCATTTGTGGGATCCGTATTCCAGGAGGGTCCGCAGCCGTCCAAATCCAGCCATATTTTAATCCTGCCTGCAAGTGCCCTCAACTTTTGCAGAGCTCTGTCTCTAAGCACCGAAATACAGGACTTAAATTTTGTATTTGTTGCTTAGGTCTAAAGAGCGATAAAGAGGAAAGGAGGAATAAAGTTGCCATAGAAACAGGAATGAGTACATGTGCGTTACGGATTTGGCGTAAAGGTTGGCTAGGTGCAAAAAGAAAAAGGAAATAGCTAATTTGGCAGCCAAATGAATGAGCACCGATCGCTGGGATCCTCTACTAAGAAACTTGTGGGTTTTTCCTAGTATTGTGTCCGGCAAGGACTAATAGTCAAATGTAAATACGCACATGGGGATCGATTGTCCTGTGCAACCCTTGTGTTGAAAAGCAACATTTTGCAACATTAGGATGTCCAGTCACCCTCTTTACAAAAGCAATGGTTTATAAGGGCAGTTGTAATCTTTCCTTTGCAGGTTGGGATTGACTTCACAGCCTCCAACGGGAACCCCAGGGACCCCACCTCTTTGCACTATATCAACCCGATGGGAACCAACGAATACCTTTCAGCCATTTGGGCCGTGGGGCAGATCATCCAAGACTACGACACGTAAGTCAGCCTTCCAAGGTGGGGATCGGCTCTGAGGATAGCAATAGATGCCAAATTTATCATGGGAGTGGAACAGGCAGGCAGGAAAAAGCAGCCTGATCCTGCTTTTTCCAAAAATGAGTCAAAAGCGTACATGTGCACCATTGCACAAACACACCACCTGCAACTTCCAAATACTTCCCGCATCCATCCAGATGCCATCCATTTGCATGTCGGCCACACAGTTGCAAGTGCGATGCTCCACCGGTACAGGGCATCGGTGCATTGGTGTGCGAGTGATACATTGGCAAAACACAATTATAGGGGGGCCCCATACATGCTTGCTTCACCCCTTTCACCCCTTGTTAGACTGTCTTGTTTGTGTACTATATATACTTATGTATAGGTTTAGAAATTTAGGTTAAAAAATTGAGCCAAAAAACCTGAGTTTACTTATCCATGGATCAATGTAAGTACTGTATTTTAACTCTCATACACACACACACACACACACACACACACGGTGAAAGGCAAGAACCCCTTTCTATTCTCTCATCCATCCAGCCTTAAGACTGAGTACAAATAGTTATGTCTGCTGGAATTGTGTAAGTTCTTTGGCATTGTTTTTCTTTGCTTTGTCCTTTGCATCCTTCGTTACATGCCCCTAGGTTTTACCCTCGACTTATCCATGGGTCATATCAAAATCCATCATTTTGGCCCCAAAGCCTGCCCTTGATTTATATATGAGGTTGACTTATAGTTGAATATATGTGGTATGTTGCAATTACATCCATTGGAGTTGTTACATTTTCATTTCTTTGCTTTGCCGCAGCCCTGCACTTGCATCAGGGCAGCGGCGAAGATGCACATTGAGTCTGACTACCCAGCTTCTTTTTGCTCCGGTTTTTAGCCCTGGAGCATGGCTTCGGCCTGGTTTCCAGCCACTTTTGAGGTGTGCGTCATCTAAACACCTTGCCTTCAAAGCATCTGGAAGCCGCTTTCTTTGGCCCATCTGTTTCACCCCATAAAGAATGGATCTATGAAGCCACTAGCTGGGGTAACTTAAATGGAGCTCTGGGTTCAGAGGCACTCTCTCAGCTATTGATCTGGGCAATCTGTGGTGGCTTTGGACTTTGGGATTTTGGATTTCCAAATAAGAGATACTCAACCTGTGTAAATATGCAGAGGTACCTCTATGCAACACTCTTCCAGACCAGTGATATTCTGCAACACAGGTCAATTGTGCCATTATGCAGTTTGCAACTGCAATGTGCAACAGTGATGTGCAATTCACAGCCACAGTGAGCATCTACAGTGTAACTGTGGGTGTTACTGTAGATGTACCTCCACTTCTTCCACTATTACGGAATACATTTGTGGCACCATAATAAATAATTTACCCCATTTGCATAGCGTGACTTACACATGCATATGTCAGTAAACCTTTTACGAATTTATTTTTAAAGGATGTCCAGCCCTGGCTAAATTCATATTCATTTTCTCCTTTACTTTCTCATTCTTTTCTTTTTCACTGTAGAGATAAAATGTTTCCTGCTTTGGGTTTTGGGGCCCAGTTGCCACCTGACTGGAAGGTAAATATAGTTCTGTCGCTGCATACTTTTTCATGCTTACAGTGCGCATTACCTTTGCTAGAATGGAGCATTGGGCAACTCCTTTTTCATCCAAAAAACATGCAGGGGTGCCTGCGTTGGCCATATAGCAAATCATAACAAAACCTCACCAAACAGTGATACCTTTATTGGCCAACTGAAATGCACAATATACTTGTTGCAAGCTTTCGAAGTTCCACTGATGCTTCTTTATCAGGCAAGGTGCCAGATTTATATGCCTCCACCTTTTTCTTCAAGAGCATCTTCTTAATTTTTGCCCCAACCAAAACCCGGCCGAGGGCCATCCGCATTGATTCCAATGGACCGCCCAGAACAAGGCCCAAATGCAGCCATTGTGCCGCAAGGACCAGAAATAGAAACAGGGATGATGGTTAAAGATAAGAGAAGGATAAATCATTTGCTTTGTTCTTCCGATGCTCTCCTGTTGCCATGGTGCCGCAAAATGCTTTTGCAAAGAGATGATGTGAATAAGATATTTGGCGCACAAGGAGTCCTGTTGGAAATGTCAGGGAACGTCTTGAAAAGCTAAGCGCTCAGCAGCAAGAACAGCAAAGAGCCTTCTTGGGAGGCACTGAGTAATAATAATAATAATAATAATCCTGCTTTTTTTTTCCAGCTTGGGACCCAAAGTGGCTTATGACAGGTTTTCAAAATAGCACAGTTAAAAATTCACCAAACATATACGTTCAAAAGTGATTAAACTATTACAAAATTAAAGTTGGCACTTTTACTTAACACGGTTTTATGTATACTTAGCTAAATAGCAGAGGCACTAAGAAACCCTGTTAACTTTGAAGATGTGTATCCAACAGCGTGATGTGCATCAGTGTGCCATGGACATTTTTATGGCTAATCTTTATAAGCTGCTGAAGAGTAACCTTTTGGGCTGAAAAGTGAGGTTACCTAAGTACATAGTAACTTTACCTTTGGCCCTTGGAACGGGGCATTAAGAAAACACTGTAAGAACATACCTTGAAAATTCAGTGCCTTGTCATATTTCTTGAGCTGTTTTTAAAAAAGCCCATTTTAATCCCCTTTTTAATTTCTCCCTTCTAGGTTTCTCATGAGTTTGCCATTAATTTCAACCCCACCAACCCTTTTTGCCTTGGTAAGTGATATGTGTTCATTCAGAGAGCTTCCAAGGGCATCCTCAAGAATTCCACACATTGAAAAAGACACAAAACCCTATTAATGTGATAGGGTTAATTGCTAGACAATGATCTTTTCCTTTCCTTCCTTCTTAAATCTTCATCCCTGTTTGCAGATTGGTTAATAAAAGGGATGTAAATTGTTATTAGTGAATATACAGTAGGCCCTTGGTATCCGCTGCATTTTGGTTTGAGGATACCAAAATCCATGGATGCCCAAATCCCATTAAATGCAATGTGCCTCTTATATAAAATGGTAAAATCAAGGTTGCGTTTGGGGATTTATACATTTTTTTAATATTTTCAAGCCATGGATGCTTGAATCTGTGGATAAAGAATTCATGAATATGGAGGGCTGGCTGTACTTAGATAAAATAAGGATAATAATATTAATAATTCAGAGGGATAATAGGGTCATCAGGTAAGACAGCAACTACAGAATATGTGGGAAGTCTTAGGCCACATCCACACTGCAGAAATAATCCAGTTTGACACAACTTTAACTGCCACAGTTCAATGCTATGGGATTCTGGAAACTGTAGTTTGTTGTAGCTCGAGAACGGAGGTCACCATGGGATAGAAAATGGAGCTCGCCTGGGTTTTGGCACCAAGAGAGAGCCCTCAAACCTTAGCTTTGTGTCCTCTTCTGCCTCTTTAAAGGTGTAGAAGGCATTGTCCAAGCCTACTCCAGCTGCCTGCCTCACATACGCTTCTATGGACCGACCAACTTCTCCCCCATCATAAATCACGTGGCTCGGTTTGCAGCCCAGGCAACACAACAACAATCGGCAACCGTAAGTTCCTGCACATTCTTGTCTTTCACATACTTCCAACATTTCATAGATGAAAACTGGGATGTGTGTGGCCAAGCAACGTCAGAGTGTGGTCAAGATGGAAAAAGTTATAAGGAAGAACACACACAAAGTTGCAGCGGTTTGTTTTTGCCTGAGTTGACTGGGAAGGGCAATATCTGCGCTCTCCTCTCCTACATGCTGACTTACCTGAATGCAAACTACTTTTCCATGTTGAATTCAGTTTGCAGCCGCTGAAGTAAGCTGAGGACAGAGAGGGAAAGTGGAAAGAGGAAACTGGGACAATTTAAATGAAGCTGAAAAAGTGGGATGGCAGAGGATTAATGGAGACTGTCCTTACCAAACTAGGTCTCCCAGAGTCCCAATCCAACAGTGAAAACCATTACACCACACTAGGATGCCCCAGGTTGCACCTCTACCATCTCAACATGTCCCCATACATGTCCAATGCCATGGCCAGAAATATTCCACAGCTTGAGCACCCATAAAATCTAGTCTGGTGCTCAAAAACCACCACAGCCTTTTCAAGGGTCTGACCATTCCTTCCTTTGCGCTCCTTTTCCCCCCAGCAATACTTCATCCTCTTGATCATCACGGATGGCGTCATCAGTGACATGGACGAGACGAGGCACGCTGTTGTCCAGGCCTCCAAGTTGCCCATGTCCATCATCATTGTAGGGGTAGGAAATGCGGACTTTGCGGCCATGGAGTTTCTGGACGCAGACAACCGGATGCTTCGGTCCTACACGGGAGAGGAGGCGGTGCGCGACATCGTCCAGTTTGTGCCATTCCGTGAATTTCGCAGTGTGAGTACGCAAGGTTGCGCCAAGGATCAGAGAGGGGTGGCAGGGGAGAGATACACCTAGTCTGCAAGAAATGAGGCTGGACTCAGCTACTCAGTGCCTTCCTTGGTTTTTTCCCTCTACAAAGATATCTGAGTTCCAAATTGGGGTGCGGTGGGGGGAGTATGGTCCCATGCAGAGGACCCAAATTTTAAAAAATGGAAAATATATTGCTCCTCAAAGGTGGTAGTGATGAGCAATTTCAAAATATTTTAGCTCCAAGAGTGGCCCTCAAGAAAAGGACTGTAGCTCCATTGCAGGTGCCTGCAGCTTTCCTACATAAGACTCATATATCATTTCAGTATATCGGCTGCCATTCAACTTGCAGCTGGATGGGTGAAATCACTAGGCTGGAAAGCTCTAAGTTTGTATCTACACTGTAGAAAGATGCAGTTTTACATCCCTTTAACTGCTAGGTCTCCCATCCTACAGAATTCTGGCATTTGTAGTTTGGTGATGCACCAGCACTTTTTAGCAGAGAAGGCCTTTGTAGAACCACAGATGGCAGGATTTCATAGGATGGAGCTACAACACTTAAAGTGGTATCAAACTGCATTATTTCTACAGTATGGATGCACGTTAGGTTGGATGAAGATCCCCATCTGCTGCTTCAGCTTTTGCAATGGCTGGTTTATAAAATACCTTGTGGCGCACTGTTAGAGCAATGCCAAATGTTCACATGGGACCCATGGTGCCATTCTTGTGTTTCAGGCGCCGAAGGAGACCCTGGCCAAAGCCGTCTTGGCGGAGCTCCCACAGCAAGTGGTCCAGTATTTCAAGCAACAGAACTTGCCCCCCATCAATTCAGAACCAGCGTAAGGCCAGATCTGTCACTCTTTGCCTGCATGTCCCCCCAAAACTTGTCAGTGCCAAGCTGCATGTCTCATGTGGTTTCAGACAATCCGTACTTTTTCTTTCACCGAGTTAATTTAAAAACAAGCCAAACTCAGATCTCCCTGAAAGTTCAACATGCAACACAAGAAGCAGCAGCATCTGGACCTGTGCTCAAAATTCCTGGGCCAAACAAAACAAACACCCCACCTTTTGTCAATACAGGATGTTTCCCCTTCTGTTACGGCAAGTACCAACTTTTAAGTATTTGAATGTACTTTGTAAGAGTTTTTTCTGTGTGGAACGAAACATTTTTACAAGCCGTGAAATTCTCGCTATCTCAGTGCCCAAAGAAACGTGGACAAGTTCATGGATGTGTCGTACTCGTACCTCTCATGTGCGCTCTCTCTCTCCGTTTTTATACTGTGTACATGTTCTATTTGTTATACTCAGGTTAATAAACAAACTTGGACTCTTTGCAGAACCCTCATGTGGTCTCTCCTGAGCTCTCGCGGTCAAAGTCTAGGCACTAAGCGGAACGGTCAAGAAATACATTTTCGACACTTCTGTCTTAAAAGGATCAAGTCCTGCCAGAGACTTCCCACCCATAAGTTTCCTTCTGAGCTGCAATGGTCAAAGTCTCCCCTAATTTTGAAAATGGAGGGATTGTTTAAAAGCAGTTGGATGGCTAGGAACCACAGGTGTGACAAAATAACAAAACTCTGAATGAGTGGACAGAAAAATTGACATGGCATACTGTGACTGCCCCCAGCACAACAACTCCTTGCCCTCTATCCCATTTGTAAAAGTTACTTTTTTGAGTCAACTATTCTCAGAAACACGCAAACATGTGGCGGCTAATGGAGCGCACTAAAGAATCAGCACTGAAGCAAGGCATTTGATTGTATAGATCTCAAAAAGCTATGCAAGGCACTCAAAGACATGGGGATGCCACTATATCTGATAGTCCTGATGAGGAATCTGTACCAAGGACAAGAGGCCACCGTCGGAACAGAATTCGGGGGAACAGAGTGGTTCCCAATAGGCAAAGGGGTCACCCTGCTTGCTTAATGTATATGCTGAAAACATCCTAAGAAAAGCAGGATTAGAATCAGAAAAAGGAGGAGTGAAGATAGGAGGAAGCAACATTAACAACCTAAAAGATGCAGACAATGATACCATAATATTAGCATAAGACATTCAGGAATTGGAAGAGTTAATAAGGAGGGTCAAAGATGAAAGTGCAAAGGCAGGTCTGATGCTGAACATAAAGAAAACAAAAATAAGGACCACAGAAGAAATTCCATCTAGATAACAAGGAAATTGAAATAAAGAATTCCCATATATAGGATCAAACATTGACCAAAATGGGGACTGCAGCCAAGAAATAAAAAGAAGGTTTGGAATGGGAAGGGGAGCTATGAAAGAACTGGAAAAGAGATTCAAGAGCAAAGACATACGACGGAGCATTAAAGTTGGAATGAGAGCAGGACAGTGAAGGAAACAGACAGAAAGAAAACCAACTCCTTTGAAATGTGGGGCTGGAGAAAAGGACTTAGGATGATCCCATGGACAGCCAAGAAGATCAACAAATGGGTTCTTGAACAGATCAGACCAGGGCTCTTTGGAAGCAAAGATGATCAAGTTGAGAGTGTCGTACTTTGGCCACATCATGAGAAGGTACGAATCACTAGAAAAAACAATAATGTTAGGAAAGGTAGAGGGTAGAAGAAAGAGAGGAAAACCACAAACTAGATGGATAGACTTGATCAGGGGGGTTATTATGGGCAAGGGCTTATTGCAGCATCTGGGCAAGACTGCAGTGGAGGATAGGGATTCTTGAAGAGGTCTCATCAAAAGGGTTGCCATGAGTCGGAACCGACTCAAGGGCAGCTAACAACAACAACAATTCTCAGAACTCCCCAGCTATCATGTTCACTCTTCCAACCAATGGCTGAAATATTCTGGAAGTTGTAGTCTCCCCTCCCAAATTTTTCCCCAAGCTCTAATCACCTTGGTCCACAAAGAGGCTAAAAAGGAAGCATGCTACCTGCCTCCCTCACAGTATATTTTAGGGGAGGGATTAGGAAGACAGCAGCCTCCATCTGTAGCAGAAATCTCTTTTGAGCTTGCTTGAGTGACTGATCTTAAACAGATATCTCTCTTCTCTTTCTTCCTACCCTTTGCTCTGCCACACTGCATCTGATTAGCATGCTTCCTCAATGGAGCTGTGAAGCTTGTCTCTATTTTCAGGAAGCTTCCCCATTCATCTTCTGCTCACACTTCATTAGTTTTTAATTGACACTCCAGCTAATTGAGCAATGTCTCACCTTCCAGTGCATCAATCAGAACATGTCTTTCTTTCTTTTTCTAGTGTGCTTTTAAAACCCAGTTGCTCTGAGGCAATTGGGCCAGAAAGGCTTTCCCATCTATTTGCCAATAACACAGAACTAGAGAGACAGAGCTATGAAGGAAACTTTTAAGGTTCTTTATCTCTTTCTAGGAAGAGGAAAGGCAGTAAAGATTCAATCAGCAAGGCTAGAGGCAGATAAAAGTGTTGAGCAAACAATCAATAGTACATTTTCCTTTCAGGAACCAGCAGGTAACATGGGTAAACTGAATGTGTGCCCTAAGAAAGAAACCAACAAATTGGTCATGATAAACAGATGGTTCTTCAGGAATGCCTGTCCATCATTAACATGTTTAATCATTAGTCTTTGAGGGGGGAAATATGTCAGTTTTCATGGTATTAATCTTTGTAAGCATTAACATTTAACTTTTGCTTAAATAAACCCAGTAACTACAGTAAACTTAGACAATGAATGTTGTGTTCCTGTCCAACAGCATGACCAGTTTCATCCCAGGTTTGTAGAAGACATAAGGATAATCCACTCTCTTGTAAATAGTCCCTTATACTTGTAGGTAGTCAGCCTTACCATGTTCAGCCACTCTGAAAGCACGCATAACCAATTCATTTTTAGAAAGCTGCATGGCAACCAAGAGGACTGATTGTACCAAGAAGTCCCTAATAACCTCTGAAGGAAGCTCATAATTCCTCAGAGCGCTGCAGACGCAATTGGGCCAGTTCAGAAATACAGAGCAGCAAGGAACCTCAGTCAATGAGAAGCCAATTAAGTACAGCAGGAAGACTGAAGGGACAATTGTGAATGGCAAGATCCAAGCTTTCTTTATATATACATATATAAAAAAAGATTAAGAGTTTCTTTAATCAGACGCCACCCTAAAACTTTTGCTAACAGTTCTCTTGGCAGTATGCACAGCTCACCATCTGCTTGGTTTTGCTCTCTCCCTGCTGCTTTTCAAGGATACATTAAAACAAGATTTAAAAACTACAAGAGAGCCAGCCCACATGGCAGTGCCTGCCAGACGCTGCCAGACATCCTACCTCCTTAATATTTCTTTGCAAAGCCAACTTGCAAACACCCCCACCAACATCATCTTTTTGTTCGCACTTAAAAAAAGAACAAGATTACACCTATCTACCCATCCTTACCCTTGAACTGCAAGGACTCAAAGCCTTATTGCCTCTACATCCTCCACTGGATGAAAATTCGCTGAACAAAATCCCCTGTTGCCCCATCTATACTCCCTCCCAAACCCAAAGACAGTTTTGGGGGAAGGGAGAAGAGAGAGACACATCCACAAAAACAGCTTCAGTACATTATTTTGGTATTGGGAGGAAGAACAGACAGGAGAAAAGTAGTATGCTTGGAAGATGACTGGATGACAAAGAAAGCATTTGTTTTAACAAGTCCCACCCAAGCACCTAAGGGATTGAGATGAATCCTACAGCGGGTTGTCGAAGAAATTGCTGCCGCGAAAGACAGAGGAGACGATCTTGCCAGTGGAGTTGATGGTGCCTTCGCTGTCTGAGCTGGACTCGGAGTCACTGCTTCCAGAGTAGGCTCCCAGGCCGGGCAGGATCCCAATGCAGACGGCCGCCGAGGGGCAGTGGAGGGCGGAGACACTCATGGAGCTGCTGCTGCCCAGAGGAATGCAAGACGGAGCTTCTTTGCAAGGAGAAAGAAAAGCAGGTTACCAAGGAAAGACAAGAAGAAAAGTTGCAAGGCATGCTTCTGGTTTCTGTCACATCGGAGCCGGGAACAGTGTGCAGCCGGCCCAAAGACCTGCAGCAGATCATTAATTGGCTACAAGGAGCACACAACTCCCTTGTCACAACAACTCTATTGGGCAGAATGAAAGTGCTGGTTTGTTGTCATCGCTGTGTGCCTTCAAGTACTTTCCGACTTACGGTGACCCTATCATGGGGCTTTCCTGGAAAAATTCATTCAGAGGTGGTTTGCCATTGCCTTCCCCTGAGGCTGAGAGCATGCGACTTGCCCAAATCACCCAGTAGGTTTCATGGCCAAGCTGGGAAATGAGCCCTGGTCTCCAGAGTCATAGCTCAACACTCAAGCCGCCATGCCACACCGGCTTACCTTAAAATGCTGGTAATGGTCTATAAAAGCAGCTGAGTTACAGGCTACCTGAAGGACCATGCTTTCCCATATGAACCTGCCTGTGTTTTGAAAACTTCTGGAATGATTGTTCTTTCTGTCCCACCACGTTCACACCTACATTTGATGGGAACACAGGACACAGGGCCTTGTTGGTGGATGCCCCTAGGCTCTGGAATTCCTTCCCCCAGAAGCTATGGAATACGTAAGCATATATCTTTTGTATATCACTAAGAAGATGATGTCCTCTGTGGACCACCAAGTTTAAAATGTGGTTTCTCCATATTTTCCCCACCAAAAAATCCCCAAAACAACCAAAAATACCCTCTCAGTTGCACTCTTGAGAAAGAGGTAGGACACCGACCCACCTTAATGCATGGCCCTAGTCCTCATCCTAAAATTGCTATCCCTGAAAAGGTTCCAGTAGTGAGGCTTCACCATTTCAGGATGATTGTTTTTCCCAGGCTTACAGGCCATAAACAATGGCTTGAAGGCCACATGTGGCTTGTGGAGAGTGGGAGGAGATTCTAACACCTGTGCTCCATGGGAAGCCTGGGAAACCTCATAGAGCACTGGCAAAATGGCCAGGCGTAGCTACAAGGGACTGAGGACAGCTAAGCCTTCCACAGCTAATTAGAACTTTGCAAGTTTGCTGAACAGATGGAGAGCCAGGATGTGCCTCCGACTGCAGTTACACAACTTCTTGGGTAAGTGAAAAGCAAATGCTTGGCTCAGGGACAGTAGCTATGAAGGATGCATCTCAACCTTGCTCGCCTTTCTTGTCTCTGTGCTCTCAGCTTCCTCTAGCATGTCAACCTTAGGAAGAAGCATGAGAGGGATGCCCAGATTCTTTGTTTCTGAGCCTCTCTAGATATGCTGCACTGAGGAAACAAACAGAGGTTTCCTGGAGCAAAACAGAAATGGAGACACCTGGAGGATTCTGACCCATCATTCACAATCTGCAAGCTGGCACTTGATCTTCAAACCACAGGTATTTAAGCACAGTATATTGTGGGTTCAGAGTGTTTTGAGCTTCAGAAAGATGCAAACTGGCCACAAACCTTCCAAGTCTGTTACAAGTCTGTCAAACAGCTGGCTTTCAAAGGGACAGCCCTTTTAAGTCTGTTTTAGCATTTGAGGGGGAAAAACCCAAAAGGAATCCAGTAGCATCTCAGAGATTAACTCAGAAGAAAATTCTTCTAAGCTTTCATGATTTTAATTAATTCTTCCCAGTTAGTCTCAAAGGTGCTATTGGATTCTTTTATGCCTTATTTTATGCTAAAGCTTCTGGCCTGCTAGTCTTGAAGTGCCAAAGCAAGAAACTCTGTCAACAAGACAAGAATAGTAATCTCAGTTCAAACCTTGGCTTCAGACTTTGATTTGTTAGGGACACAACAGAACAGATGACTTGGTTTGGACACAGCTCTAAGTTTTTTTTCCTCCTTGTGAAGTTCTGTTTATTGAAGTCATTCCATCTGGTCTGAACAACAAACGAGCAATTTCCCCATGTCTAAAGATGTTTCCTTATAAATGCTAAGCCAGAATCGACCATTTCATGTGAACATAAGCCAGAGAGGAAACATATGGCATCATCTTTGCCCTCTCTAACCAGTAAACAGGACTCAAGGCACATCCTACATGAACACCCTGCTCCATCCAACCATAAAACAACAGCTTTCTTGAAATAGGCTGGGCAACTACCTGCTGGGGATGCTCTAGTTGGAGTTCCTGCACTGAGCGGGGAGTTGCATTCGATGGCCTAAGTCCTTCCGACTCTATGACTCCCCTCCTTACAAACAACCAGTGAGATGTTTGCAAGGACAATGTCACCAGTGCACAGCCCCCTGAAAAGCCATTGAACGACATGATTTCCTGTCTGATGAACACACATACCTGGAGCCTTGTCATGGTCAGGATCTGGGTCAAGCTTCAGTCTCTTCACACTGTTGGCACCATCGGAACTGCAAAGCAATGCAACAACAAAAAGAGCTTTGAATTTTGAAGTGTCAACACATGTGAGAAGTTTCACTGACCATGCCTCCATGCATCCTCAGTACAAGGAGGGGGGATGCACTGCATTTGTTCTCCAAACAAAAGTTATGCTTTCCTGGACCCTATCACTGAACTTCAGAGGCTGTGGGAAGTCTCCAGCATGATCATGGAGGGATATTCTAGCCCATCTCGCCAATTCAGAGTTGGGGCTGGTCTTTGCTGTGCCCAGTTCCCCACCAAATAATGGATTTTGGCTAGAACAACTGGCTTTGTGGCTTCCAAAAGAACTAACACTACAGGCTGAGTCTCCCCTATTCAAAATTCTGAAATCCAAAATATTCCAAAAACCAAAACTTCTTGCATGAGTGGCTGAGAGAGTGACACCTTTGCTTTCAGATAGTTCCATGCACAACTTCATGCAAAGCCTACCTTCTATGTTTCACAGCTCCTGCCAATAGCTTTGCCTGAGAGAACTTGCTCTTGCCTTCTACGGATTTCACTGACAGCTTCTTCTCCGCCTCCTTCTTCAGGTCAGCACTGACCCCCACTTTGGCCAAAGTACTGTGAATTCAAGGTTAAGGATCAAAAGGCACTTGAGGAGGGAATTGGAGTGGAAGGGTATTTAGACCTTAGACCTTGGGGGAATTTCTTCCCAATGCAAATATTAGCTTTGGATAGGGACTTTCCTGAAGATCAAAGCAGAATACCAAAAGGTTAAATAACCTCTCCATGTTCTCTGTGAACCCAATATTTATCAATTTCTGTCAACTAATGCTCTTTTGTTTGTAAAACCTCACAGACTAAATGCAAACATACATTTACTATTGCCTGCACTCTGGCCCTTATTTGACTGGAATGCTCTCCACCACATTTAAGATAACTCCCTGATGCCACCTTGTGGAGAGTTATGAATGAGGAAAAGTCATTTGGAAAATTCAAAATAACCCCTCAAACCTAATCTTCTAAATGGACAACTGGAGAGTTATTACAGCATGTCTACCTGCTACAACTGAGGCCATAAAGCAAGTGTCCAATAACTCACAGGCAACCCACTGCTAGATGCACTGCAGCTCCATCCCATATCATGCAAGTCAGCTGCTGCTCACACCTTTGTTTTTCACATCCAGTGTCCCTTTCTGTGCTGGAAAATTCTTGTTTGGGCAGGCTTCACACGCAACCAAGGACCCATGCCAGGCAAATGCCAGGATAAACACATTCCTCCGCCAGACACAAAGGCAACATTGAGGAACCCAGCTGCCCTCCAGCAAGGCACTGCTGGACTTGGATGACTGAATGAGCACAGCAGTCCTGTTGCCCTCATGCTCCCCAAAGCAAACCCCTAAGCAGGAACTAAATATAAATCCCAGCTGTCATCCTTGATACATCAAGTGTAAGTAAAAACAGGCACAGAAGACCAGTAAACATATGGAGATGGAGCCATTTTGTGACTATCTGCACCAAGCCTGCCTCTGAATGCAAGCAGGGGCTCCCTTCTTGCCATCCATTTCAAGTGATCACATAATTGCTCCTAGGCAGCATCTAGGACCCGTACATTTGCCTCAGACAAAAAGAAAGGGCAAAGGGGAGAGATTTTCTGCTACACTTAATCAGGCAATACTCAAATTCAAAGGAGGGAGGAATGGGTCTTAAAAAACCAGAAACAAATCTGTCTTTAAAAACCAAGCACTTCCCGCTAAGGAAAAACGGTGCGCCAATGAGCTCAAGACATCTACTGGTGTCCTGGTTCTCCATGGAAAAGAGGGAACTGAGCAAACCCTTGGTCTTCAGTTCACAATCACCCCTTTTCAGAGCTGAAAAGTTCACCTACCCCTTTTTAGCTCTCAAGCCAGAACAAGAACAAGAAGCATCAACGACAAGGATATTCTGTACTCGCTGAGCTCTTTTAGGTCTTCCTCTCGACGCTGCTTTTCTATCAGCGTTTGCTGCCGTGAAACCTCATCGAGGAACTTGGTCTCGTCTTCGTCTAGGCCTCTGACCATGTTTTCTGAAGATGACAGGAGAACAGCCATGGTTACTATGACAAATCTTTGACTAGGGAGCCACTGCTATCTTGGTCCTCCATTACCGCATGGTCCCATTCTGGATTTGATGGTTCTCATTGTGCTTTAAGCAGCTAGGGAAAGCGAGGCCTGTAGGTCAAATATGGGTCCTGGGCCATACTTTTACAACCTCTAAAGCCCTGCCCCATCACTCCCAATTTAAACAAAAATTGGTGCATGTGAGAATGTGCAGAAAAATACACTACCTATATGGCCTACTCAGAATCCATTTCATTACTGCAGTGGGGATGTGTGACTGTTTTGGGGAGCAAAAGACTCACAAAGGGAAAACATATTAAAAATGGGCGTGCAGGTCCCATGTGGGGTGTGAGTCAAACATCCCATAGCAAGGTTTAAAGTAAAACTCTACAGGAATCTGAGAGATGTAATGGGACTAGAAACATGGAGTGCTGAATCTCTCTATGGCAGGATCCACAGAGGTGCTTCCTCCTAACACTTACTAAACTTGAACTGTTCTTCAAATTCCTGCTGCTTCTTGTCTTTCTGCTCTTGGAGTCTTTCATAGAGCGATCGGGGGTCATACACTTCCTCGGGACATTCTGGGAGATGGAGAAGAAACACATTTTACAGGTAACCATTTTGAAACAAATTAATTAGGCGATCCTAATTAAACATAAGGAAAAGCATGCTGATGGTGCAAGCCATTCCACAGTGGAAAAGACTACCTGGGAGAATGGAGGTTGTCAAATGGAGGTTAGACCCGACATGGATGCTTTATCTATGCATTTCTGCACTGGCAGACATTAGGGATAAATGACCTCTATCACAGGGTTTTCCTAGAAAGATTTGTTCGGAGGGGGTTTGCCATGGCTTTCCTCTGAAGCTGAGAGAGTGTCACTCACCCAAGGTCATCCAGTGAGTTTTTTTGAGCTATGAGGCCATGTTCTAGAAGAGTTTATTGCTGATGTTTTGCCAGCATCTGTGATTGGCAGCTTCCTGGCAAAACGTCAGGAATAAACTCTTCTAGAACGTGGCCCGAAAATCCCACAAAAAACATGGATGCCAGCCATGAAAGCCTTCGACTTCATGTCATCCAATGGGCTTCCACGGCTGAGCAGGGATTCAAACCCTGTTCCCCAGAGTCAACGTCCAGCACCCAAACCACTACACCACACTGGCTCTCAACTATTACTAAGTTGTTTACTATTACAACAAGGTACCCAACTATTCCTTTGAATTAACCAACACTCTGCCTGCTGCCCTATTCGTTCTAGTTTTCTTCCAGGGCAGTATCTTGCATGAAAGTACAGCAATGCTACAAAGTCCTCCGAGTGTCTCTTTTCTGGAATCCCATGACCATCACATACCTTCTGGGTCTTCGGGTTTCCGAACCTTCTCCCATTCCTCCTGTCTCCGCTTGCGTCGCTCTTCGAGCTCCGCCTCCGACACGAACCTCTTGTTGATCACTAGCTCAGCACTACCTTCTCCTCCATCCATGTTGGAGTAGTAGCCTGTGCGCAAAGGGAAAGGGTTAGAGTCTGGGCCATTCCTACTCTCTGCACACAAAAGGTTTGCACACATTGTAAAACTGGACAGTTTGGGTTGTACTCTAACAGCTGGAGAAGGACCCCTGAAGATCTGGGCTGCAACATCTAACCCAGGAAGGGAAGAAGGAAGGTTAAGGTTGTACTTAGAGCCAAACAGGTTATGTAATACGCAGCCAGATATTGGTTTGTATTCCTATTTAGGCCTATTCCGTTCCATACTAGGCCACAGGAAACAGACTACTGTGTGTGTGTATATATATATATATATAATCTATTGCTTGGAATACCTCAATAGTTAATCTTTTCATCCTCCTCATTAAAATTCTTAAGATGATTTATTATTATTATTATTATTATTATTATTATTATTATTATTATTATTATTATTATTTTCTTCTTAAGAGGGTGTACTATATTTATTTTTATTATTGTAAATTAATAATAATATATTATTATTATTATTGATATTATTATTATATTTTTTCTTCCTGAGACGATGTATTATAATATTCATTATATAATATATTATACTATTCTTCTTAAGAGGGCATGCTATATTAATTATTATTATTATTTATTATAAAATAATCTATTATTACATTTTTCTTCCTGAGATGATATATTCTCATAACCCTCTTAAGGGGGCATATTATTAATATTGCTATTGTTATTTCTTCCTGAGACAATATATTATTTATTATATTATAGTATAATATTATATATTATTTGCATTCTTTTTCTTAAGATATATTATTATACTCTTCTTCTTTAAGACGACACACGATATTATTATTATTATTATTATCCTTTTTCTTCTTGAGATGATATTATATATATATATAAATATATATAAATAATATATATATATATATATATATAATATGTATAACATATTATATAATATATGTGTGTGTGTGTGTGTGCAATATATATATATATATATACATACAGACACACACACATTTCCCCCTCAGGATAGCATTAATTCTTATGTACTGTTGTTCTTATTACTATTATCGCATCCCTTCCTAAATGCCCCCAAAGTCTCCCTTAAACCGCAGCACCCACCTTTCCGCCATGGACTCTCCCTCAGCCAGGCCTTTCCCCGCCTCCTACCGCCCTCCCACCAATCACAGTCCTCCTCGCCAGGGCCACTTCCTATCCTTCCCCAAACCGACCAATCAGAGCCCGGTTTCTCTTTTTCCCGACCCGCCCCCTTTTTATAATCCAGTCAAATCTTCGGTTACAAACCCCAACCGGAGAAAATAGAGAGAGAGAGAAAGAAGAAGCCAAGGGATTGGCTGAAAAAGATCCCGAAGGGGATTGGTCAAGGATGGGAGGAAAGGGGCGTGGCCGGAGGGGCATGTAAAGCCTTTACTGTATTGTTGAGAATGGGGTGTGGGCGGGGTCACTATGTGGGCGTGGCTAGTTGCCCGTGGCGACGGTGGCCGGGTGCGGCCTAATAGCGGAGCTGGAGGTGGGCGGAGCCGCCTCTCGCGAGGAGGCGCCGCCAGGGGCCCTGCCTCCGCCTCGCCCGCCTTTCCGCCGCTGAAGGGAAGGGAATGGAGCCCGGCCCACGGAGAAGGACCCCGAAGGACCACGGCGAAGGCAGGCCCCTGGCTCTGAGGGGAATCGAGGAAGCGCCGCCCGCGGTGAGTCTCAGGGAAGGGGCTCTGCAGCCTCAGAGAGGCTCGGATGTGGATGATGGGACTCTTTCATGGAGGGGTCTGTGGATGATGGGTGTGGTTGTGTTGGGGAAGGAGGGCGTGGGAGGGCTGAATATGAAAGATATATGTGTGTGTGTGTGTGTGTGTATATATATATATATATGTGGGCTGTGTGTGGCTGTGGATGATGGGACTCTTATAGTGGGGTGTGGATGATGGGTGTGTCTGTATTTGTCTTGGGGTAGGAAAGTGTGGAGGGGTTTATATGGAAGCTATATATGTATTTAGCTTATAATATGTGTGTATATATATATGGTGTGTAGCTGTGGATGTCTGTGGATGATGGGAGTCTTTCATAGAGGGGTGTGGATGATGGGGGTGGTTGTATTTGTTTTGGGGTAAGAGAATGTGTGTGGGATCTGTATGGAAGCTATATATCTATTTTGCTTCTCTCTATGTGTGTGTGTGTATATATATATATATCTTTTGTGTGTGTGTGTAGCATGTGAATATGTGTGGATGATGGGTGTGTGCCTATTTGTTATGGGATAGCAGGGTGTGTATATAAAACCTATATATGTATTTTGCATATATATGTGTGTGTGTGGTGTGTATAGCCTGTGCGAAGCATGTCTGTGGATGATGGGCATCTTTTAATAATAATAATAATAACAACAACAACAACCAATATTATTATTATTATAAGTCTGGGGATGATGGGGCGTGTATCCCTATATATATATATATATATATATATGAATTTTGCTTTTGATACACCCTGTAAATGTAAGTGGTGTCTATAGCTTATGTGTGAAGCATGGGGACATCTGTGGATTTTGGGTGTACTTTATAGAGGGGCTGATAGCTAAGTGTATGTTGGCTATGCGTATATACTTTTGGATCGTGTGTGTGTATACACATATATTGTAATATATATACACACACACACACACATATAGGTTTTATGTGTGTGTAGAGTGTGGACATCTGTGGCTCGGTGTATTTTATAGAGGAGCGTTGGGCATGTGTGTGTATTGGTTTTGCGTAGAGGTGTGTGTATGTGTATGATACCTATGCTTGTGCATATATGTACATTTTGCTTTATGTATGTGTTTGTGTGTGTTTACGTTGTGTGTTTAAGTTGTATTTCAGCTTTTATACCTGTAGTGTATGCACCTATGTGGATGATAGGTGTGTTTTATAGTGGGGTGTTGAGTATGTGTGCGTTTGTTTTGGGGTAGAGGTATGTGTGTTCATATATATATATACTGTATATATATATATATATATATATATATATGAAACCTATATATGCATTTTATTTATAATAGTATTTATACCCCACTCTTCAGCCAAAAGGCTATCATATATACATGATATGTGCATTTTGCTTTCGATATATACATTTCAGTCTAGCTTGTGTGTGTGTGGCCTATGCCTGTCTGTGGATTATGGGCATACTTTATAGAGGGGTTTGGGCAGGTCAGTGTATGCTGGGTATGTGTGTACATTTATAACCATATCAGTATTAACTAGTGAGATATGGGTTTTAAGTAGCTATGTGCGTATACAAATAAATTGTATATAATATGCACGAACGTCCATATATAATCATATTGATAATAACAATACTGTTGATAGTAATAACAAACGCTATTTGTGTAGGAGCTGTGTATCAGTGCTTTCAGAGCTATTCGAAGTCCTTGTGTCATTGTTAGTCCTGGAGCCATGGGTTGCTATCCCTTGCGACTTTCAAGGAAGGAAGGAAGGAAAGCTGTACCTGTAAATCCCTTTTTACAGCTTTAATGCTGGGCCCTGAAAACCTCTGATAACTACTCCCCCGAGAAGCACTGCAATACCTGTGTGGTTATTATTAGGTTATTGTTATTATTAGGCATTAACATTTAGGTTGTTAATGATTGCAGCATCTTTTCTCCTGTTACTGTGGGCCCAAACAGACAGGCCAAAATAAAGCTGCTTCGGGTCACTTTGGAGGTATGCTGTTCATATGACACACACACGTCTTAAGAGGCCAGATGCTGCACTCCGGTCCTTAGGATTGTAGTGTGGTTTTGGCATGGCTTCCAGACTCATAGGATGCATGCATCATTTAGATAGCATACCTCCAAAGTGACCCGAAGCAGCTTTATTTTGGCCTGTCTGTTCAGGCCCTGTATATACTCATGTATCAGTCTAGAAACTGTAGTCAGAAAATTGACCCCAAAAAACCCAGAGTCAACTTATCCATGAGTCAATGCAAGTACTGTACTCTAATTTAACCCCACTCTATTTACTCATCCGTCTAGCCTTTAGTAAAAAGCACAAACATGCCTGCTGGAAGTTTTTTGGCTTCGTTCTCCTTTGTTTCACCCTTTAGATCCTTTGTTGCGTGCCTCTAGGTTTTACCCTCGACTTATCCACTGGTCATGTCAAGATCCATAGTTTTGGCCCTCGACTTATACATGAAGCCGACTTATGGTCGAGTATATATGGTAATTTCATCCCTGCCTCGTTCATTCCTCCTCTGTAGAACAAGACCCTTAACTCGCTTTCTCTCTTCTCTCGTCCTGGTGGCAGCAAAGCGACAAGGACCTGTGGCGGAGGCCGCGTTGTGCTCTTTGGGCATTGTTTTCCTTCTGGGAGAGCCCACGGCTTTTAACAGTCCTCCTGACCCTCTTTGATGATCCCGCGGAAGGCATGGCCAGGGCTTATGTTGATAAACTTGAGAATGCGTGCCTCGAAGATGAGGCATCCCCAGAGAGGAAAGTGCTCAGATGAGGCTGTGGGAGTGGAAGGCATATTTCCGATGAGTAAGAGGTTCCAAGGAACGGAGGTGAAACTGAAACGCAGCTTGGGAATGACGTCCGATCGGAGAGAGAGCCTGAATGAATGAAACCTTTTTCTGGAGATAAGATTATGTAGAAGAAACTCTGTATGGGGCTTGTAATCTAAAGTAGGTAAAAGGCAGGGAATGTCAGAAAGACAAGCCTCTTTGCCACACTGCAATTCCTGTTTTGTCTTGTGAAGAGGCAGGCAGTTTCTAGGGGAGCGTGACCCATGATTTCACCTCCTTTCTTTTAAGTAATACTTAACTTGTATGTGTCGTCTTGAGGTTTCGGAGAGCTCAAATTGCCCGCCAGCATCAAGGATGGTTTACTGTCATGCAAACATCTCTGTAATATCTTCCAAGACTTGATTCTTTGAAAGTCGTAGGTTTCACCTGCTGGCAAGTTGGCACATTGTTCAGCTAAAACTGGAAACTAAAAAGAGAAGTGGCTCGGTGACTAAAATCATCCTTGCATTCAACTTCAGCTCCTTGGCGAGAATTCAGAGCAGGCAGATTAGTATTTTTTTCCATGATGGAGTGGCTATGGTTGAGTGTAACAAAAATGTCTGAAGCTGTGAATCATTGATTCCTTTGCTATAAATATTAAGGAGGCAACTGGGCTGAAACAGTTTCCAGACAGGTTCGATATTGATCTTCTGCTGGATTGTATGGATTAGAAAAGTGTGCCTTTGTGATGCCCTGGAAGGAAGGTCTCCAGCCTTATTGGATGACTTGCTAAAACAATGGTTGTGATAGCTGTGTTTGGATAGACCTCTGGAAGAGGCCTAAACGGCTTTTATATATACTTGTGGGTTCGGTAAAGTTCACAAGGGGAAATGTGGATTTTATAGTTAGAATAATCCATCGGATTCGATAATCAAGCTTGCATGCTCTTTCGGCTACAAGAAAAAACTATTTCATGTTTATATATTCAGAGAAAGGATTCCAATAGTGTATGGTTACCTGCAGTTATTACCTAAAACTATATGCATATGTCTTTGCGGGAGGAACCAGAAATTGATAGCGGGTGATGAGATGGGGAAAAGAGCAGGGAAATATGGGAATTGATCAAGAGCAGA
Organism: Sceloporus undulatus; assembly: GCF_019175285.1. Taxonomy (NCBI): domain Eukaryota; kingdom Metazoa; phylum Chordata; class Lepidosauria; order Squamata; family Phrynosomatidae; genus Sceloporus; species Sceloporus undulatus. Next base: position 3,348,798 of record NC_056529.1, on the reverse strand, counting down.
GTTCAGTAAGGATGATACAAGTAGAATTTATTTACTTCTTGAGCCTTGAATGGAAAGTTTCGGTGGGATTTATCCTATTATCTTGAGGTCTAGAAACAGATTTCTTCTGAATTTGTCTGGAACTTCTGCGATTCAACTGATCTACTGGCAGCATCTCCAACAGCCTTTTGGGCTGCTTCTGTTAATCCCTTTGCAGATCATCTGAAACAAATGGCATGGTTTGTCTGGCTAAAAGTCACTAGTCATACTTGTGGCTGTGCTTATTTTACCGGTTCTCTCCCCCGCTCAGCCCCCATGTACCTCCCGAAATAGCAAAGTTCCCAGGAAAAACAGTCATTCAGAGGCTCTTGTCTAGCAGCTCAGTGGAGGGACTTGCCTTACTTAGCTCAAAGGACAGTGATTGGCTCCTTTGTGGGGAAAAGTCGGTGTTTCCATAAGCCTTTAGAGTTGATTTAACCTGGCTTGTAGTAGGTACTGTGTGCATCTCTCTTTCAGGCTGAGAAAAGGGGAGTGTTGGGTGTCAGTAAGTCCTGAAATGTATGCAGAGTGTTGTGCCTGGAGCCCACAAAAATAGAACACTTTCTCCAAGAATTTGCGTCTGATGCAATCATTTGGCAAATGCGTTGCTAAAAATACATGTGGCGGTCTGCGGAGAACAGCTGAGAGCAGTTTGTCATTGGAAGTCCTCATGATTCCTTGGATTTTGGTGTTTAGCTATTGCAAGGCTGGCTTTATGACCGTTGGACACTTCCAAATGTGTGTATTCCTGTGATAATGAGTGGAAATCACTTTTGATAAAGTTTGGCAAAGCAGACCAGGCCAAGCCTGGCAGCAGTCTCTCCTGCAGGACTTCCCCTCTGAAACAGCTCAAGCAAATCAGAGAGTTTTGCATGATACCAATTTGCAGACTCTATTGGCCTATGAAAAGGTCCTCACTATCAGGGTAATGTTAGTCTTTCCTGCTTTTCCCTACTTGATGTAAATACAGCAAGCTGTCATTCTCAAAACCTGATGGTTGAAACTCCTATGGCAAAGCGGGTCAGAGAGGAAAAGCTGTGGGTGCAGGATTTCTACTATACATACATCTCTACTATAAAGTGCCTATGATGTGAAGAGATCCTGTTGCACCTTTGAGAGTAACTGAAAGAAAGAAGTTGGCAGCATGAGCTTTCGTAGACTAAAGTCTATTTCCTCAGATGCATATGGATAAAGTGTCTGTGTATCTGTTGTGCCGTATAAATCCACATACGTCCACATAGTACGAAAGGGTCCAGGGTCCGAGGGTTTCATTTATGAGACCCAACACTTCTGTTCCACTTTGCTATTCCATAAGATGGGAGCTGACTGGTGAGTAGGAGAAGCTCTGTGATCCGGAAGATCACTGAGGCACAGATGGTTCGCTTTGGAATACGAATCCAGTGGGGTTACATGTTGTTGTTGTTGCGATTATTAACTTTATTCATGCTCTACTTTTTCCACAAAATTGGTACTCAAGGTGAACTATAGTTTGGAACAAGTACAGTATAACATACAAAAGTCAACGCTGAAAGACATACAGAAGTCAACATTGAAATAGATTTAAGCTATGGACAGTTTAAAGCATGTACTTAAAAAGGATAAAATACTGTGTAAAACAGTTCAGTAAAAACAAAGGCAGCACTTTCTAAAGCCCTTCCTTCAAAAACCTTCCATTTTTTAAAACAAGTGTTTTATTATTTAATAAAAAGTTGTTATCTCCTACAAAGTTATGTGGGCTTCTTATCTTTGTCTTTGCACTTTGTGCAGCTTTCCTCCAATGCAGGAAGGCCAGCTGAAGAAAGCGATAACTTTTCCCCTCCTTAGCCGAGAGTCTTCCTCCTTCTTGCTATTCCAACTATTCAACACAATGAGTTGGCTCTGGATGATTGTAAGAGAGACCAGGAAGTGTGTGGCTTGAAACCACATGGTGCCTTCTGTCATGCGGTGTGCATCAGTTTTGGCTTGCAGGGAGCATGTCGGGGAGCCGCTTTGTGCATAATGTGCCTTAGTTACAGAGCAATCTACCAGGAACATACAGCTCCCTTGTTATGGCTAACTTACGGCAACCCTCTCATAGGGCTTTCTTGGCAAAGATTTCTTCAAAGGAGGTTTGCTGCTTCCTTCCTCTTAGTGTGTGTCAGTTCCCTAAGCCATTGGGTTTCCATTGCTGGGGAGGGATTTGAACCCTGATCCCCTTCCCTACAGACTCCTAGTCCAGCACTCGAATCACTCAACAACACTGGCATTCAGAACCGCACTGATAATGATTAACTGTAACATAGAGCACACACCTTTTGTTACCATCACACATTAGTCAGAGGACAGATTTTGCCCTTTCAGGCCTAATGATTTCATCTAAATCTATATACTCACATGTTTTATTGTTTTTTCCTACTTAAAGTTAATCACTTTTAAAATTATTCGCTTAATTTTTTTTTATTTCTGTTGTTTTAAATTTTAAATGGTTTAAATCAAATTGATTGTCAGCTGCCCAGAGACCTTATGTTATAGGGCAGGATATGAATATTTAAATAAATGACTAAATGAAGCATGGTTTTCTGTGTAAGTCTCGCCCTGTTTTCCATCTAAAACCTACCTTTATGGCTTATTGCCCCATCAGTGGAAAAGGTGCCATAAGCAATGGGATGTTAATGGAAACTGGCTGGGCAGTTTGAATTTTTTCCCAGTTAGAAAGTCATTCATTCTTGGATTGTTAGGTAACTTTGTCCCTTTCCGTAAATGAGATGCGGGGAGTACATATTTTAAAATAGTGTCAAAAGAGGCAAACAGGTTACGTGGAGGAAATTAGTCCTACCAGCATTATGGGGAAATTCTTCTCTGGTTGCCTGGGATTTTTAAAACTTCAACCACTTTGTACACTGAGTTTGGTTTGATTTGGTATTTTAAGCTTAAGACTGGGACCTAAATGGACAGAAACATTTTGCTAGCGCTGGACTGGCTGCATTCCTCACTGCTTTTATGAACTAATGGCTCTCTTCAGACAAAGGGAAAACTTTATTATCTAGAAACCCCATATTCAAAATCTAGTTGATCGGGAAGCTGTCTGGACCCTGCCCAGGAGCCCAAGGCTAAATCCAGTGTGAATCCTAACCACTGGAAGGAATGAACTGTGTTGTTCATCATTTGCACAAGTCCCATTGATTTCAGTGGTTCATTCTTGTTGAGGCTAACATTGGATTTGCCATCAATTGTTCATGCACAAACTTGCTTCCACTGGCTTTGTCTGTGTTCTTGGAGAACCGAGACCTTTGAAAAAGGCTGACAGAATAATTCAGGGTGGGGGTAAGTTGGCAAATATTTCAGCTGCCCAGCTGTTATGTACCTGTGAATCACTGACTGAAAATATCTGAATCTGGGGGTAGTACTGTAGTTGTAATAAGTGAGATGGCAGGGGACCATAGCAGATTTGGAGAGAAGTGAATAGGTTCCTTGGCTCAGTTTTCCCTCTTTCACTGAATGGCTCTTGGTTGGGGTAAAACAAGAGTGAGCCAAGAACAACCTCCCAGATGTTGCTGAGCAGTAATTCCCATCAGTCCCTCCCAAAGTAGTGACCAGAAGTGACATTGCATCACTTCTTACCACCATATACTGTACTGTAGAAGGAGATTACAATTGAAAGGGGAAGTAATGGGGAGTAGTGAGAAGTTCAGTGTACAGTAATTGTGAGGATGGGGATGTTTTAACATGCTTTCTGGCATATAGGGGTAAACTTTCCATGCCATTTTGCCTAGCCAGCATAGCCAGTAGAGTGATGGGAGTTGAACTTCAGCAACATTGGGCAAGGAGGGGAGGCTTCACTCTTCCCTTCCCTGGCTTGAAGCATAAAAGAATACTAGATCTATTATTTGGGTTATTGAAAGAAGTGTGCTTGCTGTGGTTGTCACCATTTAAATCTAAATAGTGGTTTTTTCCCCTTATCTTTCTCTCCAGACCTTCTCTTGGGTGACCAATGTGTATCTCCAGTGATGATGTCAGAAAGGAAACCAACCATTCCCCGTCGGTTCCAGTTATTACAAACTCACACGATGCAAAGGCTGCAATTTAGCACCCAAAAGAAATTGCTTTTAAAACTGTCTAGATGATTGTCGTTGCTTTTGTGGTGTTCTATGTGAGTAGAAGCCTTCTCCAAGGTGTACGGCAGACTCTTGAGCAGCACCTTCCCTGTTTGCTGCAAATCTTGGGGGCTAGCACCATGGGGAACTCCTGCGTTTGTCGAGAAGACAGTGGAGCGGAAGACAATGTGGAATCTAGGAGTCGCCAGACAGAGAACAGCAGGGTACCTGCACCTGAAACAAGGAGCCATCCAAGGGACCCAGTCCGGCCACCCCGACGAGGACGGGGGCCACACGAACCACGAAGGAAGAAACATAACGTGGATGGATTAGTACTTGACACACTGGCAGTAATTCGGACACTTGTGGACAAGTAAGTCCTTCCTGAAAAACAATGTTTCAGAGAATGTGTTTTCTTGGCTGCAGTTAGGGAAAGCACTGATGTTGTGTTCCTCTTCTTTGGCATCTTGTGACCACAGTTACTGGCAAAGCATGAAAAAAGGATAGCTTTTGTAGAATCTCTGCAGGTTCTATAAGGAAAGTGATTGTATATTTGGTTTTCTGAGCTTCTGCCATGGTTGTATTTTTTAAATATTCCCTGAGCAGTGTCTTTTCTTGCAGTGAAACTCAGTCCTGTAATCTAACACAGCCTGATTATGTTATGCCTCAGTCAACTGTGATGTCTTACTACTAGTCAAAGAAAGCAGCGTCCTTCCTTCCTTCCTTCCTTCCTTCCTTCCTTCCTTCCTTCCTTCCTTCCTTCCTTCCACTTTTGTGTATTGTTTTCCAGCCCAGTACAACCCTTAAGGCATGGGTGGGCAAAGTGCAGTGCATGAGCCACATGTGGCTCTTGGGATCTTTAAGTGGACCACCTTACGTCCCCCAGAAGCCCTTCCTCAACCTTCTTCATCTTTCCAAGTGGAAAGTAGTGATATGAGTAATCCAAAGTAAACCACTTTTCCCTTCTCTCCCCTGTGTGTGTTGAATAGCCAAAATCACTCCCAGAGTTAACAGAGAGTTTACAAAAGCTTTATTCTAAAGAAGATGAATTACATGAAGTTTCTGGATATCATCTTTTGGAGATCTTTCTCCAGAGCCAGTGTGGTGTAGTGGTTTGAGCATTGGACTGACTCTGGAGAACAGAGTTTGAATCCCCGCTTGGCCATGGGACCCCAGTGGGTGACGTTGGGCAAGTCACATTCTCTCAGCCTCAGGGGAAGGCAAAGGGGGGAAACCCTCTTAACAAATCTTGCCAAGAACAACCCATTAGGATTACTATAAGTTGGGAACAACTTGAAGTTACAAAACAACAACAATCTTGAGGAAGACATGTAAAGTTTAGGGAAGTGAACGGGGCTTAAAAGTCCAGAATTCAGGATGCCAACCATACCCAGCCCTGAGTCCTTTGAACTCTCTCTGAGCAAATCTTGCCAAGAAAAACCCACAGTAGGCTCACCTTAGGGTCGACATAAGTTGGAAATGACTTGAAGGCACACCACAACAGCAATTGGGTTTTTATCTTTATCTTGTTTCAGCCTTGTTGTTTAGCCACATTCAGTCTTACGATGGGAGAAAGGCAGAATAGAAGAATAAATAAATGAATAAGTAAATACTGGCGTTGGAGAAGCTTGAGTGGATTTAATTCATAGCTTAAGAAAGTCCTTGGTTCACATTTAGATAACCCCATGTGTCTGATTATGTGCTCTTATTTAAAGTATACTGCTTCTGAAGAAGTTTGAATAAATCATTGTAGTGTTTCCATTGAATTTAAAGTGAATGCACCGGGAAGCCTACCTCGACAGTTACATCACCTTGCAACAATGGGTGTTCTGTCCTTCTGAATCCTGAAGGTTTCCTTTCTTGATTAAATTCCTTGTTCTGCCTTGCCACTTTTGATTATCTCTGTTGTATCTTGATCTCAGCAAGAGTGTTGACAGTTTCCTTCCTGCCTTCATTATCTAGGCGCTCTCTGCTGCTGTCAAAACGCTCTTTCATAACTCCTTAGGTAATCACTTCATTCTTCGCTATGCGCCAGCACTCGCTTTCTCTTTTTTCTGGGAAGGAGCAGAGACCTTCTGGTGGTCCCAGGGCATGGTCTGAAGGCAAAGGAGTCTGCAGCTTTGCCAAAGCAAAGAACCTCTGGGATGGATAGAAAGATATATATAAAGGGTGAGTCAATATGAAGGGTACAAAATCAAATAAAAATAGCTTTACTTTTGCACCCTTCTTTTTGAATCACCCAATATATACGTTCCTCCTGCCTCCATGGATGGATGGATTGTTGATGAATGAAGAGATACACCATAAACACTCACACACACCTATATATATTGTATGTGTGTGTGTGTTTGTATATGTCATTTATCTAACATCTCTCAACCCCTATTAGGACTAATGAGGTGATGTATAACAAAGAAAACATTTAAACATTAAATAATCAAAAATATTTCAAAAGACGGCAAATGCTTTTAAATAGTTTTCAACCAAGATAATTGCCTCTAAATAGTTCTTACACTGCAGTTTAAGAAGCCACAGGCAACCCCCTATTGTTTTAAGGGCCAAAGGGCCTGCAAAACCGCACAATCTTGGCAGCCTGCTCAAAGGGTAGAGCCAGCCTGACTTTCCTTGGGAGAGAGTTTCACAGTCAGGATGCTGCTGCAGAGAAAGCCCTGTGCCATCTGCACCTTCTAACCTAGCCTTCCTAATGTCATCCCACTTGGAATCCTGTTCTTCTTCACCTCCTCAAAGTAGCCTTCAGGGTTATTCCTTTTTATTCCACAACAGCCCTATGAGGTAAGGTAGCTAGAGAGTTTAAAATCAAGGTTACCCAGCAAATTTTATGACTAAGGGAAAGGTTTTGGAGGCTGTGGGCTTCTCTGCAAGGCTTATTTACTCCGAATTCCCATGGATGCTTGAATCCGTGGATAAGGAGGGCTGACTGTATTATGTTGGTCAGCTTTCAGGAGTTGAAGAGCTGCTGGAAAAGAGTTGCCGTGGACCACTCTATTAGCACAGAAGCCCTCTTTGCTTTCCTGTTGTGATTCATTTTAGCTGTGTTAGTCTTCCATCTACGTTTGAACAGCCTTGTATCCTGGGAGCAGGGTGCAATATAAATTGAAACAAATACATCAATCCTTCCTGTCCTCCTCCTTTGCATGGCATCTGTCATTCAGCCCTTTTCAACCCAGCTACTCCTGAATGCTATGTTCATTAACATTTGATGTGGAACAAGAGCTGGCCTTCAGCCAGAATGCAAGGCAGCCTCTGTCCTGCTCTGGACCAAAGAGCATTTGCTATAGTTTTAAAGAGAATAAAAGCATTGTGCATTACTAGGTAAAACGTTTCCAAAAGACGGTGGATTGAAGTGTGCTCTGCAGCACTGAGGATGTTCATTGAAAACATTTAATGTTATCCTATATATAAAGCATAGCTCATCCATAGGCGCGCATTAAAATTCATCTTACAACAACCACACTTCTTTCTTTACTCCTTTCTTTCTGGGCATAATTCAATGTCTTAGTTATGTCCTTGAAAGCTCTCATTGGCTTAGGCCCAAGATAACAGGTATTGTAAAAGGAGGACGCTGCCCCTCCGAATGAGAATCCTGCCCTCCCATCAGTTCCCAAGTTTCTAGATTTCAGAAAGTGAGACGCTGAAAATCATTCACACCTGGAACTCTTTGCTCTTTGCTGTATTCACATTCTTTTGTCCACTTTCCTTGCTTGCTTTACTTTGGATGCCTAGACTGTATTTCTCAATGCCCAACTGCTTTCAGCAATAGTGGAAATTTGGGAACTAAGGGAAATTTCATTGAGGGGTCAGAATTCTAATTTGGGGGGCAGTGGGTACCTTTTGTTCCCCCTGTAGGGTCCAGCTCATTCTACTTAAAGGAACTGTGTCTCCTTATATCAGCCTCTCCTCTCGGCTGTGGAGGCTGCAGCTATAACCAGAGATGTAGTTGGCTGGCATTATAGGAGAGGACTTTCATGGTGGCCACCATTAGATTGTGGAACTCCCTAGCATTGGAGGTCCATCCTCTCCACACACATCCTTTTCAACATCTAGTAAAAGCCCTCACCCCTCCAGCTGTCAGGTTTTTAATGGCCAGCCTCCTTGCCTTTAGCTAGCTTTAATGTGTTGCAGCAGCCTGTGACTTATTATTGTTGGTTGGCATCTCATCTTTTGTTTGATTTGAAATATTTTAAATGGTTGCAAGCTCCATATTTCATGGAAGGGTTTTCCTCCCGAATAAATAAATAAAAACGTTGGGCCGGAGTAAATAAATAAGCCTTAGACTGGAAGGCAGCCCAAAATTCTCTCAAGTAAATGAGACGTGTAAAAGTGTTCAGTCTTTGAGCTCTGGCGCACAGGGTTGATGATGACAATAATCTGAGGGCTCCTTGCCATGTGGAATAAGTGGTTTTGCTTGCCAAGTTGGGAGCCTCCTTTCCATTTTCAGTTTTGCAGGTGGCTTTTTTTCCCTCCACTGTGTTTAAAAGCTGCTGTTTTCTCCACAGTGTGCAGAAACTCTGTGGTTTGTCACAAACTTTGTGCATCTCCATCCAAGTTTCCATTTCTTGGCCCTGGCCGGCTGGCTTAGCCAACCATAACTTGCTGTCCTTTAGAAGTGTTGAATTATGTGTTGAATGATGTACCTTTCCCTGCTACCATGGCTAGTTGCATCCAGAATTTGTGACAGTGATTGGATTGCATCCAATGGCAATAATTTCAAGAATCAGAGCCTTAGAGTTGGAAAACAGATTTACAGCACTCCTGAGAGATGGCCATCCAAGCTCTGCTTAAAGACCCCCAAAGAAGGAGAATCAGCCACTTCCTCCATTGTCCACCATGCCATATCAAAAGCAAAGAGACCAAGTTGAGGTCTTCGTTCCATGCTTGTTAATAGAGATGCACCAATTCTAATAATGATTAATGTAACCATTTTTCCCTTTCTTTCTTCCAGCGATCAGGAACCTCCTTATTCCATGATGACTTTGCATGAAATGGCTGAAACAGGTATTTCCGTGTTCTTATGTGGCCCTCTAGTTGCGCTTTGCCGAGAAACCATTTAGCTCCGAAAAGAAGCTTGAAGTTGCACTGCATGTTTATTTCCTAAGGTTGAGACAATTTAGAGTAATTATCTAAGTGGTACCACTACTTGACAATGGGCTCAGTAAAACAGTAATTAGCTTAATATGTGTAGCTATCTAATCTGGCTAAATTTATGAGGTATGCTCTTGCAAAATCAGCCTGCCAGCTGCCACAAGACTCGAGCTAACTGGCTTATTTGGGTTTTACAGTGAACAAGTGGATAGGGCCTGTGTGGTTTGGACCTATGTGGTTTGCTTCCCGTTTGAATGGAAATAGTAAAATGGAGTCTGTGGAGCTTAGTAGGAGAAGGAAGGAGTGACCCAAAATATGTGTTGATCACCACCAGACTGTCCCAAATTTCTGTATCATTTAAACAGTCTGTGGTTTGGTGGAATTGCAGAGATCTGAATTCTTTTGCTGTGCGTTGGCCCTACCATTAACCAATAGTGTGATGACTGCCTTCGGCAGCAGGTTTGGAGTCTCACAAAAGGGCAACAAATTATTAGTTGCTTAACCCTAAATCCAATTGTTAGTCTGCCATAGAGAATCAGTGGAATTTATATACTTTTCATTTACCCTGTTCCCATGGATTCAGTGGATCTACTGTAGCTGGGGACTTGCATATTAAATTTAAGATGAAGTTTATGGCTGTTTTATTTCTGCTGCCAGGGAGCTGAGGGGCTTGTGGGATTTTTACCCAAGTGCCAAATTAATTTGGCTGTTTTTGTATACTATACACCTTGTCGTGAGTGATGGGGACTGTTTGCTGCTTTGCAAAAATACTTGGAACAACCCTGCTCTGGGGCTGGTTATGGTACTAGGACTAGTGAACCTGAGAGGCGCTAATGCTTTCTAGTAGCGTGGTTCGACAAAACATAACATGGAAATTGAGAAAAAAACCCTCTTTAGAAAAAGTGGAGGATCATGAAGAGATGGAGCAGGTACTGTAAAGGAGCTTCAGTGAGGATGAAGTAAAAGGGAAGCGAAATCTTTGTATACAAGATGAGTCTCCCTTATCCAAAATGCTTGGGACCAGAAGTGTTTTGGATTCTGGAATAACTGTTTGCATATATGTACAGAGCGAGATGTCTTGGAGATGGGACCCAAGTCTGAACACAGAATTCCTTTATGTTTCATATGCACCACACATAGCTGGATGGTAATTTTGTATAATGTTTTTAATAATTTTGTGTGTGAAACAAAAGGTGTACATTGAACCATCAGAAAGAACACTATCTCAGCCACTTATGAAACAAAAATTGACTTTTGGAATATTTTGGATTTCAGAATACCAGATAAGGGAGACTCAGCCTGTGTATGCTGTATAGTAATATAGAAAGCTCATTTTCTGTGTGCAACACGTAATCAATTGCAGCTGAATTTGTGAATAGCCTTCCCCGGAAAATATTATGCTCAGTGGTAGGGCACATGCTTTGCATGCCAACTACTACAGATTCAGTCCCCAGCATCAATCATTAAAAATAACTTGGATGGCAGACTCTTAAGTCATCCCTTGATGTTGTAATCATGGAGAACTAAACATACCTGTGCTCACCTGAGTCCCTGGAGCTATGAATACTTGCCTTCTCTCCAGGAGCTATTTTTTTCTGCTGTTACAGTCGGATCCGGTACCTGATCATTAACTGTTTTAAGCTATGGCTGAGATGACTTGTACCGATGAATTGTTGAAGGGTTACTGAAATGATAACTCTGATTCCGTATATGATTACGCTTCATCTATCCTTGTCAGTCTGAGATAGTTGCCTCTGTTTTGTGGTTGACAGATGAAGGCTGGCTGGAAGTTGTCCAATCGTTAATTAGAGTTATTCCATTAGAAGATCCCCTGGGACCAGCTGTTATAACGTTACTTTTGGATGAGTGTCCTTTGCCAACAAAAGTAAGTTGAGTAAATGCATGCAATTGGGGGCGGGGGGCACAGCATTAGGGATGCTTCTTACTCTACATTTAAACATACTGATTCCAACGTTGCCCTATATATGTGGATATGCACCCAAAAACTTGGCCTTAAAACCATTTGTTAGACTGAACTAGAATAGTCCCACTGAGCCAATGGGAACCTGGTAAGTCAATACTTTTGTAACTTCCATTGAGTCTATGGCCCCTCTCAGTTGGGACTGACAGCTAGCTTTAGGCTGTGGCTTCCAGCCTTCACATCGGTTCCAGCCTTCAAATGGTAGATATTGAACAAAGGTGCACAAAATAGGGAAGCCCGCTCTCTCCCCACCATTGTTTACAGTTTTAAATAGAATGTATTAGAGTTCTTGAGCCTTCATACAGAAATGAGCAGGAGAGGATGTGTCCAGGTTTTGTCATTCGGCAGCATGCTAATTTCCCTGTTTAGGATGCGTTGCAGAAACTGACGGAAATATTAAATTTAAGCGGAGCTGTTGCTCGCCAAGACGCCTGTCATCCTGCCAAACATCGGAACACCACTGCAGTCCTGGGATGTTTAGCAGAGAAGCTGGCAGGTAAGAGAAATAGTAGCATTTCCAGGTCATGGTGAGAGCGGTTAGCGAGGTGAGGGCTTGTCTCTAGCTTTCCCCTCCAGCCTGTCCTCAGCTCACTGTACATATATACTCATAGTACATCCACCAAGTCCTGAATCAAAGCTTGAGAGCTTTAATGCATTGCACTCAGTGAGCTTGAAAGCGCTTAGCTCTGTTTCTCCACATCCCAATATCTACAAATACAATCTTGAAATGGTTGGTGGTGAGCAGGAATTTAAAATGGGCAAATAGCCAAGAAAAGCTCTGGTGTGCCACTAGAGTTTTCTGCAAGCATTATGTCTGTGTTTCCGCCACAGGAGTAATATCTGCTGGTGCCACCAGAAAGCAGAAGGTGCTTCTTTATAAAGTTGTGCCTGGCTGTGTCGTATGCTAGAATACAGAGTGGTTGTTGTGGAGGGAGGTAAAGCTAAACACACATTACCCCAAGCTAAACACACATTACCTCCCTGTTGTTGTTCCCCTGAAGTGGCTCTTACTGGGCAGCATGGTATCAAGGGGATGTGGAGCTGGAGGAGGGAGGTACAGCCTTGGAATCCTCATGAAGCAGTAGTTGGCTTTCAAACCTCACCCAGAATTTTTGGATTCCTGTTTGGACATAATATATCTCTGACTGATTAGGTAGATTTAGACTAACAGCATGCAGTAGTTAATAGTAAGGCTGGAAACATGACAGATGCGATCCTTGGGAGGCCCAGCAAAAGCCCTTAAGACCCTCTGCCTGAAGCCCCCAACATCTTTCCCCAAAAATGTTTTAACCAAAAAGGAAAACAAACAGACAAGCAAACCCCCATTTCAAAGCTCAATCAAAAGCATGGCATGCCATTTTTGGATGGGAGGGTTTCCCACTCTGAAATAGCAAGGAAACAGCCCTTGAATAGCTGAAAAGGTAATCGAGAGTGACACTAAATCACTTTTGATTGCTAAATTGGCAGCCATGATAGTGCTAGCAGCCCACAGGAATCTGGAGGAACAGTTAGAAAGCTGGTACAGTTCTTTGGGCTCCAGAGCATACCCTCACCTCAGATAAACCTACTCATTCCCTCAGTTCTTTCTTGCCTTACACCTTTCTCCTACAAAGGAAGATAACATGGAGGGCAGAGCACCACATTTAGGTCTTTGGGAGCACTTGAAAAAAAGTAATGCCTTTTACTGGATGCAAGTGTTTCATTTTTAATGTTTTTGCAGGCCCTGCAAGTGTAGGCTTACTCAGTCAAGGAATCTTGGAATACTTACTGCAGAGCTTGGTGAGTATCCAGCTATTAAATAAGTGTAGCAAGCTCCTCCTTGAACTCTTTTGTTTAAACTCAGAAGGATTTTGGCTTTTGTTTCCTGTTGTGTTTTGGTGGGAAAGATACCACAGTGTTTGGCCAAGTCCCCATCATTGTTTTATCACTGGGAAGATGTGGCGTGAGACTGGGAAGAGTCCATTGCTTCAAGGCAGAGCCCATAACTTGGATCCCAAAACCCTCAGAATCAGATGCTGACACTAGTAGTTGAAGATGTAATGGGTGGTACCTTGCAATGTAGCACCAGAATAGGTGATACTGGGGTAGCTAGATGGAGCAGTGATCTGAATGTATAAAACAGCTGACAAGCGATAAAGGAGTCACATCACCAATGCATGTTTGATGCATTGTTAAATTATTATGTTCTTTAGGATTGGGCTGGGCAGGTTTCAAGCTTGTAGAATCTGCTATGTTTTTTACTTTAACCCCCAAGTCCATTAACCAGAGCAGGTGCAAAATGAGAGGTAGGGAAAGGAGGAAAGGGGAGGTTCAAGGACCAAAAGTGCCTTTTTCTTTTCAGTTCTAGAATTCAGTTTTTTCACAGAAAAACCCTCTCCTGTACTTGTACATTTTGGTCGGTTACAGACTGCCAAAATAAAGCTGCTTTGGGTCTCTTTGGAGGTATACTATTTAAATGATGCATGGGTCCTAAGAGTCCGGAGGTTGCACCAAAGCCACACTCCATTCCTAAGCACTGGAGTGCAGCTTTGGTGCAGCTTCCGGATTCTTAGGACGCATGCATCATTTAAATAGCATACCTCCAAAGAGACCCGAAGCAGCTTTATTTTGGCAGTCTGTAACAGGCCATTAATACCCTGATTTAGGGTAGTAGAGGGGTGCATTGTTTTTCTGTTATTGTCTGTAATCTATGGCAAAATCTCCCACTACATCTCAGATTACCTTCTTCCCACTCCTTCTTTAATATAATTTGTGGAAGTCAAAAGCAAGAGCAGAAAGGGCAGTCAGAATTTGTAAAGCCCCAGTTATGTGAAGAAGCATGCTGCCAGAAACTTTATATACAAATTTCCCTGGATAGTGAGTTCCACCAAAAAGCTATTAAGGCAGAAAGAGCCTTTGCTCCTCTAGTTCTCATTCCTGCAAGGATGCAGAGGAGGTCCTTTGCTGACAATCTTGATGGCTGGATATCCCTGCAGGATATCCTGAACATTTCATTCTATCCATGGCTTGGCTCAGACGTCACAGTTGATTCCTCCACACAAAGCAATGTGAAGTGTGACCCAGTACTAGCTCCTTCCTGCCTTCATTTCCTGGATCTCTGAAATAAACCTCATCCTTAGATCATTCCTATTATGTTAAATATCAAACCTTTTATCTTGGCAAGACAAACTAGTTGGGCACATGTTTTTCCTACATGGGAAAAGGCAGTGTATTGTTTTCAGGGGCAGCTTAGGTGAGCACTGTGTTCATTGATTTTCTTCTTTGTCTTAGGCGTTCCAGTCCCACCCAACAGTAATGCTTTTTGCACTAATAGCCCTGGAAAAGTTTGCACAAACAAGTAAGTGTTTGCTTAAAATATACTTTACTGGACATGGAGGGGAGAGCAAAGATGTCTCCTAGGAATTGCGGTGGGATTTTTTCCTTTCTGAAGCTCACTCCTGGTTCTGACCAGAGAGCTTTGCTCTGCTCCATTTCTTCCTTGTACATCATATAGCATGTATGTACAGCCTAATAAAACTCCTTCAGCTTTCTGATCCCAGATTCTTGAAGGCTATCTGTTTATGTATTTAAACTGCACCTTCTTTCACCACCTTTTTGTTATACTTCTGTTGACCCTTTTCTCCCCACATTTATTGCTCTCTCTTTCAACTCTAGGTGAAAATAAAATGACCATTTCTGAGACGTGCATCAGCGACCAACTTGTCTTGTTAGAGAAATGGATGGATAATCCAGACTACTTAAAACGCCAAGTCGGTTTCTGTGCTCAGTGGAGTTTAGATAATCTGTGTAAGTAAGACTATATTGTTTTCCACTTGCAATAAAGGAGTCTAGCTTTAAAATTCAATGTTTTATTTAGACATTTAAGCAAACAATGAGACATGTATAATAAGCTGCCTGGATAAAACCAGAAGGTTTATGGGCCTGTAGCTACTGCTGAATTGGGGCGACTTAGCCTAGAAACAGTACAGCTCAAAGGGAGGGGATGGTAAGAAGGTTTGCCTTGAGGGAGCTTCCAAAACCCTTTGTTGGGAAAAGTCCCCCTAATAAAATTCATCTAGCATCACTTCTGAATATTTCTTTTGTCCCTGCGTTTGTTGTTGAATCTGTCAGAGGCAATTTTCACAGTGGGAGGTAAGTGAAATATACAACCTTCAGAGGCACAACTTGCTACAACTTGCTGTGGAAAGCCTATAGCCCCAAGCAGATGTCTGCCTTGCATTGTTGAAAGCGTATTTTTGCTTTCAGCCAGAAGAAAGGCAACAGACGAGTGCATTTTGCTTGTTGTTCAACATCTTTTAATCAACTTGCTTTAGACAACTTATACACAGCTTGGGACTCTGGCCCACTTTGCAAGGTACTCTGAATGTGTAGTTAAGCAAACCACTGTAACCATGAAGGCTAAAGCAGCAGATGTTCCCAAGAATGCAGAAGGAGCATCCATATGCAGTGGCAACTGTGTTGCTCTGGTTATAAATGCATCGTCTTGGCCAGTGAGAGATGTGAGCTGTGTTTTGCATGACTGATAACTGCCACAGTAGATGGTCTGACTTCCAAATTTACTCCTTTTTCCCTCTTGCAGTTTTGAAAGAAGGAAGACAGTTTACGTATGAGAAAGTTGACTTGACCCATGTTAATGCCATGCTAAATAGTAATGATGTCAGTGAATACCTTAAGATCTCACCACATGGTTTGGAGGTAGGTTTTTGTGTGCCTTTTACTACTTAGATGTTACACATTCGTCACCTCCCTGAACTGCAGGAGTAGTAATAGGTTTGGTTTCATTTGGATGAAAGGACTCTAGATACTTTGGTGACTAGGCAGTTTGAATGCTATCTATGGTGCAAAAGAGAGTCAGCACCACTGAGCAGCACTGGCCTAGATGCCATTTCCATGATAGATTATAACCAAAATCTGTGTCATGCTGGTGTAGTGTAAATCTACACTCATGTCATTAAGGGGTATGCAAAGGGATCATGCAGGACCTTTGAGACGAAAGAAGTTGTAGCATGAGTTTTCGTAGATTGGTTGTGGTGGCTGTGCTGCACAATCCTTCCACTGAATGCCGACTTTGTGCATCAGATTGTGTACCTGCAAGTGCCCTTCCTGTTTCCACAATCCCAGTGGATTGAAGGCACTGATCAGTAGTTACGCACCATCCAAGAATGCACAACTGTAAGTGCAGCAGTTACACTTGCAGGTTCCATTTTGTTTTTCTAGGCCCGATGCGACGCCTCGTCTTTTGAAAGCGTCCGGTGTACATTCTGCGTGGATTCTGGAGTTTGGTATTACGAAGTCACAGTCATTACGTCTGGAGTCATGCAAATAGGATGGGCTACCAAAGACAGCAAATTTCTCAACCATGTAAGTCCTGCTTTCTCCCATTGGAAATTGCCCATTACTGCACCGATGCCCACATGAACGTCTTTCATTCCAGCATTGACTGTGTTAGATCAGGTCCACCAAAAGTATAGTGTGAGTTTGAACATGATATTGCCGCCCCTGGTTAAAGCAAACGATAGTTAGCGTTGATATCTCTGTGCAGTTGAAGTGACCTCAAAGTTAATGCTAAAAAGTGGGGAAAGGATAGAATTTTTGTTAGGGAGACAGCATATGTTCCTAATCCCTTAACCATATAGACAGACCATGAAAGCCTTAAGCGTGATTAAGAGATTAGAAAATTCTTGTCTCCACTGTGTCTCAAATTCTCCTGACTGTTTACATAAATCATGTGTGAGGCACAACTGGGAACAGAAAAGACAGCGCCTGATGTGCCCTTTTTGTCTGTTGATAGAACTGGTGAGATGTGACATACTTCCTTTGTGTAGTAAATTTTGATCTTTTGTTATAAACTTTCCTCTAGAACTGGAGCTTCCCCCCTCTGAATCTTTAGCTTGCCTATGAGAAATGCAGAGTGATGGCAAAAGTCATAGCATATGTGTCAGGTGCACAAGATATAGGATTTAGATAGCAAGGTAGGCAAACAGAAGAAAGATATGAATCAAGAAGTTCCTGCTTCCAAGGCAATCTGTTCCACTCCAAACAGCTGTCACATCCAGAAATTGTTTTAAGTGAAATCTCTCTTCTTGTCATTTGCATCCATTGGTTTTTTTTCTTAGTCACTGGAGAAACAGAGACCAAGCTTGCTCCATCTTCTGTATCATATCCCTTCAGATATTTAGAGATGGGTATGCTATCAAGCTTCCCATTAACTTACCTTGAAATCTGAGTCCATATTGAAGGTACCAGATAGAATCTAATCTTTGCATCAGACCCTTGAAAGGATGAAGGACAAGACCTGGAACAGGAATGGGCATCCTGGAGAGGTTCAAGGAGCTAGCCAAACTGTGGGAGCCCTGGCCAGTGGGCCTTTCCAGTTCTGGGATTCATCCCACGTATGTCAGCTGCATGAGATCACACTACAGGGAAACAATTCTTGAATGAATGGAAGAGCTAACCCACAGGGCTAAGCACAGTTGGCAGTTGGAAGAGTGGAGTCAGACAATGGATCAAGTGTTTGGATCTGTATTCAGATCTCATCTTTGGAACAAATAGTTCTCTTACCAGGCTCTCCATCTGCTAAAACGAAACAGGTTGATAACCTTATGCATCTACGCTTATTCAAAAGAGTTTATTTGCTTTTTTGAAAACATAAAAATGAAAACCTCTACATTTGCGATGGCTACTAGTTCTTTCATGCCACAAGAAAATTAAACGCTACATTATGTTTCTCCCTGAAGGAAGGTTATGGTATTGGGGACGATGAGTACTCCTGCGCATACGACGGCTGCCGGCAGCTGATCTGGTATAATGCCAGAAGTAAACCGCATTCCCATCCGTGCTGGAAGGAAGGTAACTCCTCCACTCCCACCTTGTCACACTTATTCTTGCCTTCTGCCTTTGCTGAATAATTGCTTAGATCTCCCTCAAGAGAGCATAAATTTAGCAATTTGGACGTCTGCTCTTAAAGACCCAGTCCCTGCATTCAGAAGAATTCATGCTTGGGTTTTGAGGCATCTGTTTTCTTCTGGCAGTAGGCCTATGGGAGGGTGAGGAGTGGGATGGCAAAGTGTGTGTGCATCCATAATAGTGTTTTTACCCAAATCTCTAACAACCTTTGTGTTTCTTTCCTTTATGGTTGACTGAAGGTGACACAATAGGATTTTTACTAGACCTGCAGGACAAGAAAATGATTTTTTATTTAAACGGGAACCAGCTTCCAGCTGAGAAGCAAGTCTTTTCTTCTGCTGTGTAAGTACATAGTCCTCTTGATGGTAATAAAAAACAAACAACAAACCCATACATGTTATTTGCAAAAAGCCATCAAACATTTACCTCTTTGGTTGCATAGAAGCATTCACCATTTTGACATGGAAGCAATAAGGAACTTGTGTAGTTGCCAGTGAAGATGTTACTTGACTCAGACCTAGGCTTGCCATATTGCTTCTTTGACTGCTGGTGCAGTAGTCCTCCTCTCCTTTGTTGAACTGGCCAGCTCCTACAAGTTCTCCTTCCTGGAAACCCAGGTGGCATGAAGAGGCTAGGATGAGGTTTTGAAAGCGCACTGTTTTGAAAGAGGAAGACTTGCCAAAAGTGTAAATGAGATGGATGGGCACCAGGTTGAGGAGAAGATGGAGCTAAGGGGAAGAGAAGGTGGAAGAGAAGCACTGAAAAGCCTGGAAGCAGGGAGGGTTTGTGTTGGTGTCATGAAGAAGGGAAAGGAAAGAATCACAGATGCTGACCAGGAGCAGAAACACATTGGGATCTCAGCCAGTCTCGAGGAGTGTTTGTTACAGAGATGGTTCTGTACATTATCGTGTCTTCATAGTCTATTAGTGGGAAGAGCATAGTGTCAGACAACATAACTAGTTGCACACTGATATTTCACTCCTTTCCCCTGTAGGTCTGGCTTCTTCGCTGCAGCTAGTTTCATGTCGTATCAACAGTGCGAGTTCAACTTTGGAGCAAAACCTTTCAAATACCCCCCATCAGCTAAATTTAGCACCTTTAACAACTATGCCTTCCTGACAGCAGAAGAGAAAATCATTTTACCAAGGTAATGTTTTCTGCTTGTCGGTACATGAAACTGAAGCGCTGGGATCAGTTCTGAACTTTGTTAGAATTTCACCCATTTGGATATGATAAACAGATGACTAGCCGTAAGATTTTCTGAGCCTCAAGTCTCAGATGCCTGCAGCTTGTATTGGAGGACAAATGAGTTCACTTTAAAGCTGCTTAAAGCTCAGAAAATGAATGGGGAGGGGATGGGGATGAAACACACCTCCTTGGTTCCCTCTGTATTCACATACACAAAATCCTGAACAGAACTAGAAGTCTTTCTCTCTAACCACAAGGACTAGAAAATTATTTTGTGTTTCAGAGGTGGCATTTTTATGCCCTTGAGTAAGTCATACTTGCCCAGCCCCAGAAGAAGACAAAAGCAAACCCCTTCTGAACAAATATTGCCAAGAGAACTGCTGTGCACAGTGATGGCATATATAATCATGTACCTTTATTTTAAGCATTTGTTGTTATCCTGACATTATTTGCGTCAATACTTGAGGCCCGTGTCTTCATTTTTCCTCTCCAGACACAGACGCCTGGCCTTGTTGAAGCAAGTGAGCATCCGAGAAAACTGCTGCACCCTTTGCTGTGATGAAATAGCTGACACAGAACTCAGACCATGTGGACACAGGTACTATTAATACCATTTGCCTGTATTATGGTTTTTGAGGCTTGCCCTATGTTGCTTGCCTTGGTCTGGCATAGGTATGTCTCTTTTTATTGGGTTTATATCTTACTTTTCTCACAAATATAGAAATAAAGGCAGCTCACAGGGATATTAATTACCATATATACTCAACTATAAGTTGACCTCATGTATCTAAGTCGAGGGCAAGTTTTAGGGCCAAAATTATGGACTTTGCTATGACCCGTGGATCAGTTGAGGATAAAATTGAGGGGCATATAGCAAAGGATCTAAAAGATGAAGCAAAGCAAAACAATGTCAAAGAACTTACAAACGTCCTGCAGACGTAACTCTTTGCACTTACTCTTAAGGCTGGATGGATGAGAGACTAGAAAGGGTCAGTGCTTCACATATTATACGCTTTCTTTTCACCAGGAGAGGGTTCCTTCTTTTAAAAATAAGAGTTAAGATACAATACTTACATTGACCCACGGATAAGTCAACTCAGGTTTTTTGGGGGGTCCATTTTTTGACCTAAATTTCTAGACTTATACATGAGTATATACAGGTATGTAAGGGACACTATTTTGCTATGCTGTTATATTTAATGGGACTTGAGCATCCATGGATATCATTATCCACGGGGGATCCTAGATCATATACATCTGCTTATGACCAAACCCCAGCAGATAACAAGGACCCATTGTACAAGGTTGTGAGTTCAATACCAGCCAGGGGTCAGGGTCGACTCGGCCTGGCGTCCTCCCACAGGTTGCTAAAATGAATACCTAGCTTGTTGGGGACAACTGGCTTATTTATTTTTATTCATTTACGGTATTTATACCCCACCCTTCATCTCTAAAGGCTCTCAGAGCAGCTTACAATTATTATTATTATTATTATTATTATTATTATTATTATTAATTACACAGTCCCCTGCCCTCGGGCTTACAATCTAAAAAGACACAATGCAAAAGGAGATGGAAATGGTGGTGGGGAAGAGGATCAAGTCTGGCAGGCTTACACATTGTGAACCGCTTAGGGCTGTGATGTCCAAACTGTGGCCATCCAGGTGTTTTGGACCACAGCTCCCAGCATCCCAGACCATTGTCCAAGGTGGCTGAGGCTTCTGGGAGCTGAAGTCCAAAACACCTGGAGGGCCAGAGTTTGGACATCACTGGCTTAGGGCGTGTTTAAGTGTACCGATAAGCGGTATAGAAACATGTACAGTGTGCCCGCGTCATACGCGGCTTTCAACATATGTTGAAAGCTGCGCTGGGAGAAGGGGTGGCATGTCCCATAAGGGGGCATATGCCTGTGGTGCATGCGTGCTGCTGCGTACACAAGCCCCATTCGTTTAAATGGGCCTTGAGCATAAGCGGAATTCCCTTTATGCAGGGGAGTCCAGAATGGATCCCCTGCATAAAGGAAGGGCAGACTGTACTTACTATTGCTATTGCCTTATTGTCTTGTTTCGTGTCATCCTTCCAGCGACCTGTGCATGGAATGTGCCTTGCAGCTAGAGACCTGCCCTCTGTGTCGGCAAGAAATACAGACCCGGGTCAGACAGATCGCTCACATTTCATGACACGCAGAGAACCCTTTTGATCTCGCGGACTCGCTGCTCTTCCTTTCCGTTCGGCGCCCGAAGGAAGGAAATGAAGGCAACTCAAGCCGAGCCCCATGTTCGCCGGGAGCCCCAGCCGCGGGCCATTTCCGCAACGGACGGCGCATGGGAACATGTCAAATCACGCTGCTGCCTCAGAGCCGTGGAATGTTTCTTTTAGCAGTAATGAAAGTCGGTGGCGAAACTCGAGTTCCCTGTCGGTTTCTCTCCAGCCAAGATTGCTATAAAAACCCTTACATTTCCTCCCCATCTCTTTAATTCCCCCTCTCTCTTTATTTTTCCTCCTGTTCCTCCTACTTTTGCCTATCATGTACCGAAGGTTTTGCACTGGAAACAACGTACAGCTCACAATAATGTGTATACCAGGGGCATATCTGACTCTCGAGGACATTGTTTTATTTTCTAGCGGTCGTCACGCATCTTCAAAGCAAAGTACCAATATTTCTTGGTCGATGTAGCTTCCTGCTGGTCAGAGACCCTTCTGTATTGTTATTATTATTATTGTTGTTATTATTATTTTGTTTGGGGGGGGGGACACAGTCGACATGAATATGTTCAAAGGCTTGAAAAATCTTACATGAAGAAACTGATTTGTAAAGACGGTATGAAGACTATAGAAGAACCCAAGCTTGGTTTTTTCGGTAACTCTGTGATTCCAAAGAACATGGATTGTCGTTTTTCGTTCTTTGATTCCTTCGATTTCAGTCCCTGCGTTTTTGGTTGTAACTAATTTCCAGGAGGAGGAATCCGTATATAACTTGCAGTGCCAGACTGGAGAGTTAGTTTGATAGCCTCAGTATTTTTTATGGTACCATTGATCATTGTGCTTAATTTTGTTTTTGTTTTTTTAAATTTCGATATCTGTTCTTGCAAATCCTGTACGTTTTTGGAAATGTTGGAACTATATAGATCTCAAGATCTGGAAAGAAAATGCGGAGCAAATGTGTTAAACTGTTGTTTTGGAAGAAAAAAAAATACATGTTTGAATAGCAAGTCAGCCTTAGGTGGGTTATGTTACTGTTTTCTTCCATCTGGATCCTAATGCATTTAAAATTAGGTTTTTGGCTTTCAGCTGCACTCCCCAAACTGTGCCCTTTAAGAGATTTTGGACTTCAACTCCCAGAAGCCTCGGCCATGTTGGTCAATAGCCTGGGATTCTGGGAATTGTAGTCCAAAATCCCTTAAAGAGCACAGTTTGGAAACCACTGAAATAATACAATATATAATATAACATAATATAATTAATATAGTGGTCCCCAAACTGTGCCCTTTAAGAGATTTTGGACTTCAGCTCCCAGAAGCCTCAGCCATGTTGGCCAGTAGCCAGGGATTCTGGGAGCTGAAGTCCAAAATCCTTTAAAGAGCATAGTCTGATAAAGCCTGGGAGGGAAAGGGGGAAGGATCTTGTTTCTGATTGGTCGGAGTCCGCTAACAAGCGTGAGCAGCGACCAATCAAAGGAGAGAGACCGGGAAAGGGATGGGTTCTTGTTTTTGAGTGACATGAGTCCGCTAACAAAGCCAGGGATGGAAGGGGGTAACGGGGCGGGCTCTCGTTTCTGATTGGCCGGAAGTCACTAACGAGCGTGAAGAGAAGCCAGTGGAGAGAGACCGAGAATGGGGTGGGCTGCTGAGTCGGCTAACACAAAGCCAGGGAGGAAAGGGGGCGGGCTTTTGTTTTTTATTGGTGGGAGGCCGCTAACAAGCGTCAGCAGTGACCAATGGGCTCCTGCTTCTGAGTGACCGGAGTCTGCTAACAAAGCCAGGGAAGGACAGGGGGCGGGCTCTTGTTCCTGATTGGTGGGAGGCCGCTAACAAGCGTGAAAGGGAGCCAATTGAGAGAGAGAATGGGAAACTTGCTAGTGACGGACTTCCTGTCTCAACATGCCGGAAGTGGCGGTTGCCTAGGCGACGAGTGGAGGCCTAGGAGGACGTCGAGGGCCCTGTTTGAAGTTTTCAACGCCCTTTATGGAGAGGGCTTTGCCCTCGGCTGCGGAGGTGAGCGACGAGGGCTGAGGGAGGAGAACCGGGGCACAGCTACGCCGAGGGACTGACGCGCCTCGATTCCGCTCCCGCTCCTAGACATCCCAGGGTTCCACAGGAAGGGGCCTTGTTGTTGTGTTGCCTTCAAGTTCCCTCGCCTTCTCCTCTCCTGGGGCATCCTGGGAATTGTAGTCCGTTGTGGCCTCAGAGCTCTCTCTGCCAGAGAAGGGCTCAGTGCCTGACAAAAACTCCATTTCCCAGGATCCCCCAGGAGAGAGTCAAAGCCCCGAATAGATGTCTGTCTCTGCCGCGTCGAAAGCTCTCCTTCGCCGAAACAGGTGGAAGCGCCGCGATGGAAGCCTTAGAAGAGGAGCGCTGCGGCATCGCCAGGTAAGTCCTCCGTTCCCTATGAGCCTCTTGGGGACTGGGCTCCAAAGAGCAGGAGGGGCTCAAAGAGAGGCAGCCAGGGAACCCTGGGGAAGGTAGTTTTGGACCTTGGCAGTGAACATGTTGCTGCCGCCCAGTTTTCCTGCTTGAGTCCAAAGGCTGGTCTTAAAGGCTGGGAGCTCTAGTGTTACTGTGATCAAGGCATCCCCAAAGGCTGCCCTCCTCGAGGGCTATGCTCTCTCTCTCCTCAAGAGATGGCAGACCAATAAGGCTTTCCTTTCTACCCGCCTTTTCTGCAGCAAGACAGTCTCAGACCAGAAGGATCTCCAGAGAAGGACTGGCTGGCAATAGGGAAGGAAGCCTTCCTTCGTCTCCTTATTCCCGCTTAATGACAAGGGAACGGATCAGAGTCTCAGCCAGTTGCAGTCTGAACAGGGAGACTAAAAGGGCGAAGGGTCTGGAAACCATGAAGCCCAATGAGGAAGGACTTAGGGAACTCTGGGGACCTTTAGCTGGAGAAGAGAAGGTCAAGAGGCGATATCATGGCCCTGTTTAAGTGTTTGAAGGGAGGCCCTATTGAGGAGGGAGGGAGGGAGGGAGGGAGCTTGTTTTCTGCTGCTCCAGAGAATGGGACCCAATGGAGCAATGGATGCAACTCCAGGGAAAGAGATTCCAGCTCAACATTAGGAGGGACTTCCTGAGAGTAAGGGCTGTTTGACAGAGGAACGCACTCCATCCTTGGAGGTCTTTTAAGCAGAGGCTGGATGGACATCTGTCAATGGGGATGCTTTGATTGAGGGTTCCTGCATGGCAGAAGAATGGGGTTGGACTGGATCAGGGCCCTTCTTGGGGTCTCTTCCAACTCTGTGCTTCTGTAATTCAGGTCCAACCTACAGATGTCGGTCAGTAAAGTGTTTCAGGAGGCTCAATAGTGAGGTTACCTCTTTGGTGGCACAGAAGAGCAGCACAGTGAAAGGATGCTTCCTTTCCGTAACGGTTGAGTTTGAAGAAATGGCAGCCGTGCAGCGGAGGTTGGAAAGGCCGGTCCGTTCTGTAGCATGTAGCATTGGGAATGGTCCCAGTGGAGAAACCTTATCCGTGCCTCAGCGCATGAAACCTCATCTTGGCAATGAGTGCCGCTTCAACACTGTGGCTGAAACGCCTTGAATCCGAGGAGGTGACAATGTGCGTTTGACCTCCCAGGGACACTAAAGTCTGACCTGCCTTTCTCTTGATTTTAGTCCTTCGCTTTCTGATGCTGAATTTGACGCCGTCGTCGGGTCGTTGGAAGACATCATCATCCGTAAGTTATGCCCTGGATAGCGTTGGTTGAACAAAGGGCCTGCACCAAGCAGCCTTCTCTCTCATCTTTAGGTGATGGGCTAAAGCTGTAGCATTGTGAACACAGTCGCCTCTCCTTTCTCACAGACTTGAGATCCTTGTTCATGATTCACGGAGGGGCGTGAATCCATTATTCTCAATGGGGCCCACCCCTGCGGCACATGCCCTGCACTCGCTCACAGGCACGTGCCCCATTCAAGCCTATGGACTTGAATATCTGAATCTCCTTTTTATGGGTGGTCTGGAATGGATCCCCCACAAAAACGGAGGGATGACTGTATTGGGCTAGGAAACCAGGGTTCAGTTCCCTGTAGCCTTTGGTGAGTCTCACTCTCAATGCCAGTGGAAGGCAGTGGCAAATGCATGTTGAATTCTCCAAGGAACTGGATCTGTCCTCTTTTGCTTATTCAGCTCTATAACCTTGATGAAGCCTGTCCTAGTGCTGAGCCTTATTTAGGCCTATGCAAGAACTCTTTGTTTGGTAGGAGGCTCACCTCGCCAGCAAGAAGTATCTGCTGTTACTTAGACTGCGCCCCAGTTTTGCTGCAGCTGTGCTGTTGTCACGGCCGACGCGGGGCACAATGTACTGGACTGCAAGTCGATGACAAGCGCGCCCATGAATGTGCCTACTGTCTGTCGGCTCAATGGCCACACTGAGCGCAACTGTTTTGTGATTTCAGATGATGACTTCCAGCTAATACAAAGAAGCTTCATGGATAAATACTACCAAGAGTTTGATGATACCGAGGAAAATAAGCTAATCTACACTCCTATTTTTAATGAATACGTAAGTGTGTGTGTGTGTGTGCGCGCATGTGTTTGGGTTTGTTCATCTTCTCTTTTTTTTCACATGTTGATGAACTTTGTCTTTCAAAGGTTTGCCATCCCATGAGTTTCTGTGGGGCTTAGCAGTTCACTTAACTTGCGTTTTCATATTGGCAGGGATGTTGGATATTTAAGCCTCTGTTGTACACTGAAAGGGGTGAAGCTTCATTGCAGATGCTGTAGGCCAGATATTCACAGGCAGCGGAAACCAGAGCCTTGGATGCAGCCCTTTTGAGGTTGGGGTTATTAGCATTTTCCACTCTCTCTCTATAAAATAACTCTTCTCCTTGCCCTCTGTCAACAGTGAGATGATAGACGACAGACTGTTCCTTCCGTCATCTTCAGCTGGAAATAATAATACTGTACAATATTCCCCATTTCAGATCTGTCTGGTTGAGAAATATATTGAAGACAAGCTCTTGGACAGGTTTCCAGGTTTCAGCATGTCTGCCTTCACCTTGTCACTACAGTAAGCTGGATGTTTCCTGTTACGCTTTGTGCTGTTCATCTTAATTATTCTCTTTATGCTTAAGTGGCTTTAAAAACTATTGGTGGGAGTGTGGAAGGGTGAGCCTGTGCCCTTGCAGACCTTCGCCTGTCTGTATTGCCCCGTCTTCCAAGATCTGCAGCAGACCCTTCTGTTCATGGTGCTGTCTGTATTCTGAGATGAGGTCAAGCACTGTTTGGCACAGCAATCTTTCATTCTTGTCCTTACAAATATGGAATACTCTTCTGGGATGGGTAATTTGTTGGGGTGCCGGAGCAGTGCCCCAACAAACTACCCTTCCCAGGATTCCATAGCCTTGAGCCAGGGCAGTCCAAGTGGTGTTGAATCAAACTAGATTATTTCTCCGATGTGGACTCCAGATTAAAACCCAATTTGTTTGCCACTCCATTAAGAGCAGGGCTCCCCTCTTCAATGCCTTTAAACAATTTGGAGTGCCCTTTGATGTTTCTAATGGGGTTAATTTCTCACTTGCAGGCAGCACAAGGATGAAATAGCTGAGGATATTTTCGACATGCTTCTCACATTTACAGACTTTTTGGAATTTAAAGAAATGTTTCTGAATTACAGAGCTGTAAGTATTCAGAAATGTGGAAGGCACCCTGAGCAGCCAGACCAGTTGGTCCATCTAAAATGATGGTGTCTCCTCCAGTTTGGCGTGCCAGGTCTTAGCTTCTTCTGTGTGCAAAACTGGCACTCTCTGCTTATAGCAGAAGCTGGAAAAACATGGATTAATGGTCATTGGAGAATAGGAGCTGTGCCAGAGATCACACCTTTTATCCTGCCGATCCCAGAGACTGACAGCACTTGAAAGCCTCTTTCTTTCTTTCTTTCTTTCTTTCTTTCTTTCTTTCTATCTATCTTTCATGAAAATTTAGAGTCTTGGCTTCTGTAGTGAATGCTAGACTCTGTGTGGGATTTCTTGCCCCCAGAATTGCAATGTATAAAAACCCAAGTGTTTGTTACAAACATGTTTCACTTTTTGACTAAAAGCTTGTTATTTAGAAAGGCCATTAAGCCGAGGGTTTCTTTCTGTCTTTTCCCAGGAAAAAGAAGGACGAGGCCTGGACTCAAGTCGCGAGTTGATGGTGATTCCTTTAAGCAAACCTGCCATGCCACCTTCCCAGAACAATCTGCGGCACTAGTCTCTTTGTTCCAGAGCATTGCCTACCTTTCAGATATTGCAAAGAGACAAGCACCATGCCCAGGGTTATAAGCCTAGTGACATCTTGGCAAGTCTGACCTACTCAACGTCTTTTCTTAGGAATTACTTTTTCCCCATGATCAGTGAGCAGTGTCACTTCAGCCCTGTTGCAGTAACGGTCTCTTAGGATCTGGGCTCATGCTGCTCCAGGGTTTTATGTCATGGAGTCTAGCAAATGCAATAATTTTTATTTGAGGGTAGCTGTTTCTTTGGTTTTGGTCCAGAATTGGAATGCAAGTGTTGAACTCACCTTGGGTTGGGAGGGCTTTCATTGCTGAGCCTTTATGAACTCTCAGAACCACAAGACGTCCGGAAAAAGGCTGTTAGTGTAGTTCCAAATGCCACATTTTGACCTTTTAACAATTGTGTGTGTTTGACAGAAATCTTTTACAAGAACATGTCACTTGTCAGTTCACCAGTAATTGTGAATGTGTCTCCGTCATCCACACACACACAGACCTGACTGTTATTCTTTTAATTTGACTTGAAAGGCCTCCACCTGAACTTCACGTTACTCTGGAAATCTGTGTTTCCTTTCTCCTGGGAAGCCTCATACCTAACAGTGTCGGTAACAGTTTGTCCTCTGTCATGGACTGTATTGTGTGCATTGTCAGCATAGTGAAACTTGGTGGTGAAACTTGAAATCAGAAGCTTTCATGGCTTCCAGGATATTTGGGGAATGGTCATTCAGAGATGTTGAGAGTCTTCTCCTCCTCTCCCCCATCCTGTTTTTTTGGTAAGGATAGTATCACAGCTCCCCAGGTCCCTTAATGCTGGTTAAGCTGGTTTTTAGTTAGTGATGTGAACAATTCCCCTACATTACAATTTCAATGTAGTTTTAACTGTTAAGAATTCCCCCGTATCCTTAAGAATTGTTCCCCCCCCCCCCCCAAATACTGTTGAAGCAGTCAGATATGTCCTGAGTGATTAAATTCATTCTGAGCACCAAGTGTTTCCTCAGTGTTGGGATTTCTGAGGTTTTGGTGTGTGGGGTTTTTTTTTATTACACAGAAGACATTTCCTTGCGTCAGTGTCTCTGTAGGCCTGCATCTTTGCTAAACAATTGGGAAACATATGCTGCTACAGCTTCAGTTGCACCTTCAACAAAGCAGCCTTCCTCCTTGGCTATGCCAAATCAGCTGATAATGTGTGCCAGTGGTATTGCACATGTCCACAACCCAAATCTTGCTTGCCCTGATGGAAATCCTGGTAAGAAAAGTGTGATGACTGCTGCCCTCTTGACCTGGTCCTGTCTTTACTAGAAGTAGGTGAGACAACAGTAAGAATGTCTAGATATATTCCAGTCCCTCCTAAAGTCAGCCATAGATACCTAAGGAGGATTTCCCCCCCTAAAAGTGCACAACAATTACTCTGTTAGTGGAGCTTTTAAGCTTTACTTCACCCACCGCCACAGATAAACCAGTGTTACAGACATTTTACCTTGATGTTTGTGTGATACACAGTAGTATGTGCTTAGAAATCCTTGGTTTGGAGCGCATGTTGCCAAGATAAAGGAGTGTGATGTGGAATCGGGGTTTTTATGTTCACTGTTTTTGTGGTGTTTTTCTTTCCCTTTGCGGATTGTGTTTGGCAGCTCAAACTGGAATTGTGAGAATGATACACTGCAATAAGTACCCACTGTAGTTTTTTTCTATGGTCAACATTCATTCAGTGTTCATACGCAGTGAGGAAAATCCCTTTCTCTTTGGAGGCACTACTCTGTCCCTGTTTGGTCTTGCTCTGGTTGAAATTAGCAAGTACATTAATGTGTTTTCAGACAGTGCTGGCAAAGCATGCTAAATCTGTTAAGAACAGTATTTGTCTTGGTATTGTTTAAAATCCAATCTCAGTCCTTCATATCAGCAAATGAATAATAAAGAGTGGAATGCATGATCAGGTTTCCTGTTTCTCCCTTACCTTAAACACCTGTTTAATTTTAAAATCATTGTATTTCAACACCCATGTTTTCAGAACTTGTCCATGCTAGTTAGAAACGATGGGAGATATAGTCTTAACACATCAGGAGGCTCTCGGTTGAAGAAGGCTGGCATAAGTCAGTTGAATTAATTTATATAAAGGCTTTGTGGAATATTTTGCTAAGATGCCCCTGAATCGCTGGAGGAATCTTGGGAACATAAACACTGGAAGCATTGAATATACAACTGCTTGGGAATGCCTTCTGTCAAGAGCTTTCATGAGAACGCCAGTGTTACCTTCCTTGGTGTGTTAATATGTGTCGAGTCGAAACTTGCTTCCTGCTTCTGCTAGCAAAGGAAGCTTTGTGGGAGAGTACAAAAAGAATTTGTTCTTCCTTATGGGTTTGAATCAAACCAATGAGTTAAAGCGACCCTCTCTGGGTGAGTAAATATAGGGGCCTGGAGGTAGATCTTACTTTGCAAGGTTGTTTACTCGGTTA
This sequence comes from Sceloporus undulatus, assembly GCF_019175285.1. NCBI lineage: Eukaryota > Metazoa > Chordata > Lepidosauria > Squamata > Phrynosomatidae > Sceloporus > Sceloporus undulatus. The sequence goes on along the minus strand of NC_056529.1, from coordinate 3,318,652 downwards.
CACTTGTTAAGCACAGTTGAGTAAGTCTTTATCTAAATATTTAATGGTTCGTTGTGTTCTTTCCAAAACTGCATCACTGACTTTAAATGCCTGCCTGTTTGTATTTCAGGAAAATTAAATTCTTTCCATTGTGTCTCAAGAGAAACAGTCGATGTGACGCCTCTATCTTGACTGGAGAGTGTTAACTATCTGACAGCAATGGTTCCTTGTTTTTAATCCGTTTTTTGCCTCTAGTTAGGAGGCATTGCTGCCTTGATTCCTATCAGGGAAGAAAAGTAGGCTTTGATACAGAGCTGGACAACCTGAGGCTGTCAGGTTCCCATCATCCTGATCAATGGGATGCTGGGAGCAGTAGTTCATTTGGAGGGTCACAAGTTCCTTGTTTTGGTAGTCCCAAATAGAATAGACCCATCAGTTAAATGGAGAGGCAACACAACTGTAAATCCCACTGATTTGGTAGGTCTACTTATTTTGACTACCAGAGAGCTCCAGTCATACAAGTAAAAAGGCTAGCTTTCCTGGCCACCCTGAATTCTGGGCTACTGTTCCCTGTTCACTTCCCTAAACTTTCCAAGTCTTCTTCAAGATGGTTCTTGTATGCCTTCAAGTCATTTCTGATTTACGGTGATCCTATGTTGACCCTGTCATGGAGTTTTCTTGGCAAGATTTATTCAGAGGGGATTTGCCTTTGCCTTCCTGAGAGGATGTGGCATATCCATGGTCACCCAATGAGTCCTAGCCCAAGACTCAAACGACTACACCATGCTGGTTTTTCAAGATTATGACTGTTTTAATAAGGGCCAGTAGCACCTTTTGTGCCTGCCTTGCCACCGAAGGAAAGCGGAGACTGTCAGAACACTAACATCCACACTAGATAGTGATTATAGTCTTTGCATCTTGCAACCAGGCACAAAAAAACCATTAGTTCCCAAGCCATCGCTGGCAAACCATAGATGTTCAAGTAGTAGGACACCAACAAGAGTCCCTTGTACTTCATGTGATATGAGCACACCTCTCCAAACAAATTCTGGCATGCCTTTGTTGGACAAAAGGTGAAAGATTTAGGGTTTCTTTTATTTAAAACAAAACTTTTTAGAAATAATAAAATACTTGCTGTGTACTTGTACCGGACGCACCCTTGCTACTACGTTAATAATCACACATTATTTACACAATAGGCACAAGTGGCTTGCATAAAAGGAAGCTGCTGGGTTTGCTTGGTTTTTAGCAGATTTAGTTCTGGTGAGATGCGCTGGCTTGTCCATTCCTGGAAAGAAGCATTGGCTGACTGTTGTTTCAACATCGTCCACGCATGATCTTCCACGATTTGAGTGGTGATCCCCTTTTGAACATCACAGAGCAGACTTCCATACTGCTGTGCACACAATGCCTTGTCCACATATTCCACTATCCATCAGGTAATTGTTTCTTCTTCGCCCATTTGGAGATGTCATTATTATTAGGAACCATCCTTACAATGTGGCGATCCTCAGAACTCCGCCCTTATTGAACCAAGAGATGCACTTAGGTTGGTTTGCACATTTCCATTGCCGGATTGCCATACGTGGCACGAGTCCTTGTTGAAACACACGAAACCTCCTCCGTTGAAAAGCACTTTGTTTAGTAAGGCACTGGCGTTTTGAACTGTGGTTTTAGGCTGGTGCTGACCTAGTGCAAACCAGGACTCGGGACACTTTTAAACTCCTTTTCTGAACCTGGCAAAAGGTGCTCAGCAAGGCCTTGGCCAGCCTACAAGGGGTGCCAGTTAGTGCAAAAGGCAGCAGGAAAGGGCATTTAACTGGTGATAGGTTGAGTTAGAAGAGCGTACTTAGCATGGAAATCTGGAACAGAGCATAGCGTTCAGACCCTACAAGGTCTGGAAGGGAGGAAGGACTCAAGCACCCAAAGCCCCGACAGCCACACCACAGCACCGCCACGTTGAGCCACGTTGATTCAAGATGGCCCACAGTTTTCAGGCGTGATTGGGAACCGTCCCTTGGCTGGTTGCCGTGCTGCTTCCATATGCTTTCCATGCGCGGATGCTGAGGCAGGCACTGACTCCATAGCCTATCATCACCAGGCAGGCAAAGAACTGCAAAGAGAGGAGGGAGGCGGGAGTGAATCCGGACCTAGGACTGGCATGAGAAACATCTGTGGGCCAGGTCTTCCTCTGCTGGCCCTGAAAGTGGCCCAAGGTCCACACAATGCTTTTTTTTTTAAATGCCATTTTCGTGGATGCTCAAGTCCCATTATATATAATAGGAAAGGAAAATGGCATCTCTAATATAAAATGGAAAATCGAGGTTTGCTATTTGGATTTTATACTTGAATATTTTCAACCTGTGGATGCTTGAATCCATGGATAAAAAACTCATGGATAAAGAGGGCTGAATGTACATGTGAAAATATCTTACCCTCGCAGGATCTTCAGATCCCTGTACAACCCCCAAATACCTCTGTTTTCCTCTGTTGTTGCATCGCTTCCTAACACCATTTTGAGAGGGATTCCAGAGGAAAATGGAGGTATTGGGCTCGGTGTGTGCGGCAGGGTGTCTAACAGAGGGATTGGGGAGCAAATTGTCCTCTGGCAGTTGTCTACTTTTGGTAACGTTCTTTCTGGAGGCTTTTGGGAACATTGGCTGTTGCATCAAGGAGAGGGAGAGCATCGCTGACTTTCAGAGAGCAAAACACTGCCTTGTTGGCGAATTGCAAAACTCCACGACCAGATGTGCAATGAAATGTCCATGCACTTTTCCATGTGTGCTGCACAAACAATGCACAATGCTCATCCCCGTGCCATGAGGCATCATGTGCAACAGTCCCATGTGGACAACCCTGTCTCTGCCAGCTTAAAATGATGTATCCAGTGTACATCGGACAAATATATTTGAACCACTTCCTGTGCCCCTAATCCCAGCGAAGGTGGAGGGTCCACTGTAGTCTATTTTAACCTCATAACATAAGCAAAATTCTCTGGATTTATCTTTTGAGAAGGATGCAGAATCCTAGACTCTTATCTTTGTTGTTGTGTGCCTTCAAGCCATTTCCAACTTATGGCAACCCTAAGGCAAAGGGGGTTTTCCTGGCAAGATTTGTTCAGAGGAGGCTTGCCATTGCCTTCCCCCAAGGCTGAGAGAGAGTGCTATGCCCAAATGGGTTCCTATAGTTGAACTGGGATTCAAACCCCGTTCTAGCCCTACACAATTCTTCTCACTTTGGTGGCTGACACTGGCATAGAAAGCTGAGAATTGGGAGAGAAGAGATGAAAAGGAGGCTCTAACTCTAACGCATGATGTAGCCTCAGCTGCTCTCCCAGTTTGCTGAGCATTACATCATGGCTGGCACTGCAAGCCCTGAATGCGGGCATAAAATGATGTCCTAGCAAGCAATCCCCATTATTTATTCTAAAGAACAGATGGCAAGGGTGGGGATGGGCAGAAGGACTATCCTACAATCTGGGCCACTGACCACAGAATCATTGAGTTGGACTAGAGACCTCAAGAGCCATGCAGGAATACAGAGTCAAAGCACCATCAAAGAAGAAAGTGGCACATTTCTTACTTACAGATCTGTCACATTTCTCCAGTCAGATTTTTAAAAAAGTGTGCATGGCTCTCCTTCTCTTTTCCTCTTCGTTGGCACAAGAAATGTATAAAGTCGGTCAAGCTAACAGAGTATCTGGTCTGTGGTCACCCAGTGCGGGCCAAACTGGACAATATATCCAGTTGAAAAGATGCTCGCACCGATGTTGAAAGGTGTCTGTTTGCCCAGTGACTACCCTCGCCTATGTATCTTGCACTTCATGTGCTTTGCTGTGTGATTGAACATTTGAAGGTTTAAATATGGGTTTAACTTCCTAGTCCGGTCCCTGTGTCTCTGAGGAAGTCTCATTGTGGAAGGGAAACCAGGTCATTCATAAGGAATACATGTCCATGTCTCAGTAGGGAATTCAACCTGGATCTCCCAAATCTCAGCCCATCACTCTTATCACTGCATCACCTTGGCTTTATGGAGACCCAGCAATCTGTGGGCATGTCTCCCCTGAGATTAACCTGGTTTCCCTTCTGCTGGCCGACCTATGGCTCAGCTTTAAGGAAGGAATAGCTGGTCTTTGCAACTTACCGATGCAGAAGCTCTTCTGTTGTAGTCTGGTGAATGCGGCCAGGAAAAGGGCTCGACGGACGCCGCGCTTGTTATGAAGGCCGTCGCATACAAGACCGCAGCCGACACATTGAAAACCATTAGCTGGAGGTAGGAAGAGAGAAAGAGGGTCTTGAGTGACAGTTATGCATGGCTGTTATGGGTCCTAATGATGGGGCACACCTTTGCTGCCGCTATAAGAAGCATTGCGCCTTGAAGCACGCAAGAGGAATCCCAGACGGGCCTCTCCGCAAATAACCTTTTGAGCAAATACCTTTTGCAGTGGCATGGATGCTGCAGCCTTCCTCTTGGAGCACACAAACACACATTTGTGAATGTTTTGAACAGGGCCAGCCCAAGACATTGTGCAGCATGGGCAAACAAATAGCAAACAAACAAAAGCGAAGGGAAATGACTGAGAGCGGTGCAACTTTACATCTGTTTTCACAGAACAGTTCCTCTCTCCCCAGCTCTGAATGCTCACCACAAGAGGCCAAGGGATCATGTAGAGCTTTGCCTGGAGTTTCAGTAGATACATGCCAAAGATGATGACCGTCACCAGCCAGAAGAAGATGGCGACAAACATCACCCAGCCGTACGAAGGATAGGGTTGGTAGTACGTGTCTGCAATGAGAGCCCACACCAGACAGCCCAGCACCTGCGCATCACCAAAGAGAAGAAGAACTGTTAAAGCCAAGCCATCAAAACCCAACCACCCGATGCCCAATATTGCTTCTACCAATATTGGCTCTTCACCAATAAAGGGCACTCTTGAGTTTTGGAGACCCTTCTGAGTTTTGTAGATGGACTTTACATTTCCAAAGACAGGGGATCAAATTTTTCTATCCCTGTTTTCTGTAGGTTTTTTGGTTTATGTGGCCATGTTCTAGAAGCATTTATTCCCGATGTTTTGCCACCATCTGTGGCTTTGGCATCTTCAGAGAATCTTTCAACCTGAGGGTTACTTGCAATATTTTTTTCAAGAACTAAGTTTTTGGTGGGATGTTTTTCTCGAAAGCAAACCTATCCTTGCGGGTTTTTTTCCTTGGCAAGCTTTGCTCAGAGGCAATTTACCATTGCCTTCCTCTGAGGCTGAGAGTATGTGACTTGCACAAGGCCATCAAGTGTGTTTCCATGGCTGAGCTGGCAATCGAACTCTCAAACTACTTATTTAGATCCCTCCATTTCCCAGTTTTCCCAGTCTAGATCTCAAGTTAACTCACAAGAGTTAATGCAAATACAGCTAGAAATGTTACCTCATACAAAAGTATAGCAAATTCAGTAACATCAAAAAAAATCCACCAAACAGTGATAGAGATCTGTTTTGTGCATTTTGGTTGTCCAGTAAAGGCATCACTGTTTGGTAGATTTTGGATGGTGTTGTATTGGGGAATTTGGGGACTAAGACCTCTGCACCTAGATCCCATGCTACTTCCAGGCTTTATTTTCTCCCAGTACACAGGATCCATAGCAGCTGAGCTACTTGCCAACAGGTTAGAGCACATGCGCTTGGTTTTCTCTCCTGTGTGCAAGGAGGACGCAAGCGCCTTTGTGGTAGGGGTGCCCATGGTTACTTATGCGCCTGGTTGATTCATTCCCACCTGTGCAAAGAAACAGGACACCTCCCTAAGGGCCTGTGGCCCATTGTTTTTGCAGGCTCTGTAGCACACCTGTCTCTCCTGCCTTGGCACAGAAGAAGGCCAGACCTTGGAGAACAGGAAGCAAGACAGTTGGCAACCCACTGAGCCTTTGGAGCCACTTTGCAAGAGAACACAATGCAGAAAGCGTATACTGTATATATTCATGTATAAGTCTAGAAACCTAGGTTTAAAAATTGACCTGAGTCGACTTATCCAGGGGTCAGTGTAAGTACTGCATTTTAATGCATGTGAAAGGCAAGAGTTTAATCTGCCCTAGAAGCACTGAGCCCTCCTACTCTCTCATCCATCCAGGATTTAGTATATAATAATAATAATATGACCTCAAAGATCTTTTCTGGACCCAAAATGGCTATGGGACGGGTGGGACTTGCTCCATCCCATCGGTCAAGGTTCGGACACTTGTGGCCTGAGGGGCTGGAGCCATTAAAATGCCACTGACTGACCAAGGAAAAGGAGGAGGAGGATGCCATTGAAGCAGCTGGGCAGGCTCTTGATTTACCACCGGTGACTCTAGAAAAGTCTTCATTGCTCAATGAAAGGAACCCTGTGCGCCTAAGAAGACATTGTTTTTTCCCCCTCGGACGCAAACACTCCAGTTCCTCCCTGCAGCTCCAGGCTGAACAATGCCTTCTTCTATTCTTCTTTTCTCCCTTGCATTGCCAGCCCCCGCGACTGATTTGTTTATATATTTTCAAGCGTTGGCACAGGAGGCCAAAGGCATGATGGAAAAGCTGCCCATGAGACGGATGCAGAGGCCTCATTCCCACTACCTGTTAAACCGGATCGCAAATGGGGTTGAATCAGTTTAAATGACCCTGGTTCATACTTGAACCAAACTGCCAAAGCAATTCGGAGAGGAGGGTCATGCGCCAGAGCCATTTAACTCACCTCTTTTTGATGCTGATTTTTTCCACGTCTTTTTGGATAAATCAATTCAGTGCAAGTGTGAACCAGATGCTGATCCGAATTGATTTAAATTTGTCCTTTGTCCGGCTGGAGAAGGTCCATTTTTGATTGAGTCATTCATCAATGTGAACCACAAGTGGGTTATTTTATTTTGCAGTGGGGCATATGTAGTGTGAACCATGCTCCACACCATTGATTCGGATCGCAAAGCGATTTATTTGTAAGTGGAAATGCAGCGAGACACCGTAAAGAGCCACCAAGTGGGCACCATTTCCAATTTCAGAAGAGGCATTGGAGCTTTGGACTAGGACTCTGGAGACCAAGGTTCAAATCCTGGCTCAGCCATGGAAACCTACTAGTCACACTCTTTCAGCCTCGGAGGAAGGCAATGGCAAACCTCCTCTGAACAAATCTTGGTAAGAAAACCCCATTGATAGGTTTGCCTTAGGGTTGCCATAAGTTGGAAATGACTTAAAGGCACACAACAACAGCAATAGTAATAGTACCAACTAGTGCTTTGCGCCTTACCCAAAAAATAATTGTCAGCTTCTGGATCTATTTTAGTATTGAAAGATATAGCCATCTTAGTCTGCAGAATCAGCATGTAAAGAGATGTCAATATTGATTGCATCAATATTAAAATTCAGTTAGTCTCAAAGGTGCTACAACTGGATTTTAATATCGGTGCAATACGATAAGTCCTCGATGGATCAGAAACAAATCTGATTGTGAAGTCAACGTCTGATTGTCATCTTTTGAACTAAACTGGTGCTTTTCTTGCTTCTTGCCTAAAATGACAAGCCAAAGGATCTGTCCCCAGCGGGACCTGATCTCATACGATCAACTCATCCCTTTCTATCCTTTTTTCTCTCCCTCGTTCCACGTCTTGCTGGCCAGACCGTCACCCCATGAGTAACAATCCTTAGCCAATATGGTTCAACTGATTAAATCTGCATAAATCTGCATCTGGACAAAACAACAGTAGACAATGAGCATGTTTTATGTTGAGATGATGCATGCCCCGGTCGCAGCAGGCACCGTCTTGGAGGCAAAGAACAAGGACGGAGGGTGGCATCTTGCAAGGCTGCCCTCGCCACCTGGCCTTAGGAACAATTTCAAGCCTACAGTCTAAATAGGAGGTCAAACTGCATTAATTCTGCAATGCACATGCAGCCATGGCTCCATCCTCTGCAGTCCTGGGATGTGCAGTTTGTTGTGGCACCAGAGTGCTCTGAAAGAGAAGGGGAAATCGTGCACAAAACTACAAATCCCAGAGCTCCATAGCATGGAGCTGGAGCGGTTAAAGCAGTGTCAAGCTGCATTCATTCTGTAATGCAGAGATGGCCCTTGCGCGTTCCTTGGTCTTTCTTGGCAGCCCCGATGTGCATCCTTTATGAGCGAGAGATGGACTCTGTGTGGGATGCCCAAGCATTTGAGTTATGCCAGCCATGAGAAGAATTCAGGGGAGGAACAACAATGAAGACAGAAGGAGCTCTGTAGGGCAGGCTAACTTGTTTAGGCTGCGTCCACACTGGAGAAATAACCCACTTTGGCCACGCTTTCACTGCCCTGGATCAAGGCTGTGAAATTCTGGGAGTTGGAGTTTGTTGTGGGGCCCAGAGCAGGGCCAAACCGGGTTATTGCTTCAGCCTAAGAAACAGGTCTGGGGGCACAAGGGGCCCCTGAATGGAGAACACCTTGAATTTAAGTCTGCTTCCTCAGGCCCATCAGATATCTCCATCTGCATCTGAGGAAGTAGACTTTGGCCTACGAAAGCTCATGTTGCCAACGTCTTTCTTGCAATAAATCTTGTAGTACCTTTGAGGCACATTAAAAGGGAGAAGTTGGCAGCAGGAGCTCTTGTACGTTTTGTACATCTTCCGCTGGTGAATCAGATCTCTACAAATGCACCTGAGGAAGCAGACTTAAATGTACAAAAGCTCCTGCTGCCAATTTCTTTCTTTCTTTCATTCAAAGATGCCAAAAGACCTCTCCGCATACTGCTTCTACAGACTAACATGACTATATCTTTGAATTCTTACTATTGGTGGTGACTCATCTTAAACTCACAGTTGAGACTTATGCCAAAGATCAGGGTTAGTGGCATTTCTTAATGACTGTAGGCAACACAATGGCAGAAGGAAAAGTCCAGCTTGGCGTTCACTGAAGGGGCGGACATCAAGCAGCACCAAGCACAGTCTTCCCAGTACAAAGAGCCATTGAAATTAGACTGGTGTTGACCGTCATCTGCAAGGTGAGATGGTCAAGAGACTCAGACACATGGGCATCGTAGTTCCTTTTCCATGGGTTTGCAATGCACATGTATCAGAGACGGATCTCCCTTTTGCAATGGGCCTTGTCCCAAAGAGAGACCTGACTCTGCTTTACTACTCTGAGGAGTGTTCCTGGGAGGAGAGCATCTGTTCCAGGCAATAGGCTTTAAGGTGCATCTATACGGTGGAAATAGTGCAGTCTGACACTGCTTTGACTGCCCTGAGTCCATTGCACAAAATCCTGGGATCTGTAGTCTTCTGAGGTGCCAGCTCTCTTTGAAGAGGAGGCTCAAGCCTTTGTAAAACTACACATCCCAGGATGACAAAGAGCTCTGGAAATAACCATCTTTTCAAGTCCCTTGAAGCCATATGTTTAATTTCTAAGCCTTAAGTTCTAAAAAGTGGTTTCCCAGATTTCTTTTTCTTTCTTTCAAGCCAAAGGATTCTGCAAAACCTGTGCCATAATCTCCAAGTTCCCTTAGAGTCACCATAAGTCAGAAATATATATATATATATATATATATATATATATATATATATATGTATGCATTTATTTATTTATATAGCACTGTAAGTTTTAAACCTTATTTTCTAAGAAGTTGTTTCCAATATGTGTGTATATATATGTGTGTGTGTGTGTGTGTGTGTGTGTGTGTGTGTATGTGGATGGTCACTTTCTATATGGTTTATATAGCTTCCATTTTATTCCACCAGATGCCTAAAGTTGCATTATTTTAGGAAGCATCTGCAATGTATGGTTTAAAGAGGTTTTTTTGGAGTATCGTTAAGCACCTGATTTTCCTGGTTCGTTTGCTCTATCTATCTATCTATCTATCTATCTATCTATCTATCTATCTTTCTTTCTTTCTTTCTTTCTTTCTTTCTTTGCAAGTGACACTCTCTCAGCCTCATTGCAAGGCAATGGCCAACCCATTCCTTGCCAAGGAAATCCCCCAAACAGGTTGATCCTATGAGTTGGAAATGACTTGAAGGCCCCCAGCAACAAGGCCCCCATCTGGCCCCCCTCTTCCCCCCTCCTCTGTCCCGCTTTCGTAGCGGTTTCCCATCTCACAGCCTTCCTGCTACTCACGATTTCCAAGGCCATGAGGATGCCGAAGAGGGAGCGGAGGAAGGCCAGGTCGAAGGAGGATGCTGAGGATGCAGCTGCTGCCTCTGGTCCAGGGCTGCTGCTGGTCCTGGTGCTGATCTTGGCCGGGAAGTCTGCCATCCTGGGCCCCCC
>NC_056529.1:3247059-3298432 GCF_019175285.1 Sceloporus undulatus | reverse complement strand
ATGGATAAGGACAAGACAAAACCCTAAACTGGATTCAAGTTTAAGCAGCTATGGCCACAGATACCAGAACTGTGAATTGGACAAAGCAAAATATAAGATGTTTCAGAAAAGGGTAGGGCATTCCAATATAAAAGCTAAAAGCACTCGTATAAATGTAATTTTGTGCTCCATGGTCATGCTCAAAATGGAGGACTTTTTGGACTTCTTCCTGGACAGAAGGTTGCAATGGAGGACATGTGCTGGGAAAAAAGGATGCTTGGTCACCTTGGGTTCAAGAAGTTCTTCTATAATTCCCATTTGGGAGGAAAGCATTATTCCAACAAGAGCCAGTGTGGTGCAGGGCTTTGAGTGTTGACCTGGGACTCTGGGGACCAGGGTTCGAATCCCTGCTTCGTTTTTTGCTGGGCTCTATGTCTGGCTCAGCTGCATTGCTTGGTCTCAGTTAATTCCAGAGCTCAGCCCTGGAATGGAGGTAAAGAAGCGAGTTCAAGGTACCCTCCAGGAAGCATGTGAATTTCTTTAATGGAAATACACAGATGAGTCACAATTCCTGGCAAAGGTTTGGCCTCAGGGGTTGAGAGTTTAAAGGAAATAGTTGTTGCATAGAGAGCGGGGGTGAGAAATATGTGAACTACATCCAGCCCCCAATCCTTTTTGTACCCCTATTATTATTATTATTATTATTATTATTATTATTATTATTATTATTCACTACCACTCCCCCCAAATCTCATGCCATATTATTTATATATATAATATAATATATATATAATATGGCATGAGACCAAGTCACCTAAAACAATATATGGAGACCAAGTCACCTAAAACAAAAGTTGAATCTCCCTTTTCCCAAATTCCAAAATCCATATGTGGCTGAGAGAGTGCCACCTTTGCTTTGCTTTCTGATGGCACAAACTTTGGTTTCATGCACAAACTTTACTTTACTTTCACCCCCGCAAACCCTAACCTTAACCCCAGTGCCAAAAAAGAAAAATGGAAATGGAAAAATTCTGGGATTTGTAGTTTTGTGAGATGTTTAGCCCTCTCTCTCAGATTGCTCTGGTGCAACAACAAATGTCAGATTCAGATTCAGCCGCAGACGAGAGGAAAAAGACGTTGCAGCCAAAGGCCAAAGAGGAAGCCCTGCTTTCGGTCTCTGAGATCCTTAAGTTGGTGATTCAGGAAACTCATTGCTGATTAAATTAAGGCCGCTTGAGCCAAGAGCCAAAGGTCTTCGAGAAAGTCACCAAAAGAAAAATAAGAATGGGATTTGTGGTTTGGTCTGGCACCGGCAGTCTTTGGCGGAGAAGGCTCAAGACCTTGCAAAATTGCAAATCCCAGGATTGTGTAGGATGGAGTTACAACACTTAATGTGGTCTAAAACTGCATTATTTCTACAGTGCGCTTGCAGTATCTTGTCTAGAGGTAGACAAGAGCCAGCATGGCATAGGAGTTTATCCCACAAAGGAGACTGGGAGTAGATCCTGTGAATATCCCGGAAAAACCATGAAACAAATTTGACACGGCGTCACACAAAACCTGCCATTAAAGTGGTCACAAAGAAGCATCAACACACATCTTTTTACTTTTGGGGTTTCAGCAACAATGCATTTCCGATATCAATTTATTTGCGCACTTGTGTGTGATAATCATTTTCACTTTATTTGTGGGATGCCTTAAATGAGCTTTAACCTCTCTTTAATGCCAAAATTAGCCCCAGTGTGATCAACTCCATAGTGATTTGAGCATTGGACTAGGACTCTAGAGGCCAGGGTTTGAATCCTGGCTCAGCCATGGAAACTCACTGGGTGACTTTGGGCAAGTCACACTTTCTCAGCCTCAGAGGACGGCAAAGGCAAACCCTCTCTGAACAAATCCGGCCAAGAAAACCAATCTGTGGTGAAAGCTCTGGCGCCACGACAAACTACAATTCCCAGAATTCCATAGCATGGAGCCATAGTAGTTAAAGCGGATTAACTCTGCAGTGTGAATGCAGCCAAGATTAGGAATCAAATTCGCATGTGAATGGAACGCAGTCCAAATGCAATCATGAGACATCTCAGGAATAGCTGAATTTGGAAAGAATATTGAATTTATAAATCCTTTTCCATTGCGAATTCGCAGTCAGTTCGCATTTGTGTTAGTATGTAACACATCTCCAGTTTGGCCATGGGATTACTGCCAGCCATGGGATCCTGTCCTCACTGCGCATGCGCAAAGACGCTCATTTGAAATCATGAAGCCGATGGGTACGTACTCATGCCATGAGTTTATTCACATTCGCACCGCTTTCTCTTTCGGACGGATGCTGCGTTTGTGTGTGTGATAAACTACTACGTAATTTCTCGCATCTTCAGATTGCCCTTGCTTTCTTCTTCTTTCGGGACGGCGATACATTCCTCCGTGTGAAAAAGTCTTGAGAGAGTGTGACTGAGAATGTGTAGATGGGTATTCAATAATGAACAAATGGTTAATGGTGACTCTATGCCCAGCAAAACCCCTCTTTGTTCAGAGCCCAGGACAAGGAAATGATCTCCTGCAATAACAAATGCAATAAAATCCCTCAAAGAATGGGTTGGATTTTCCCAGGCGGTTTCTCCAGCCAAAAAAAGGCGGATCCAGCGAAGATCTCGGCAGAGATGTCAGATGGAGCAAAGGAGCCGAGAGCATTCTCTCTCTTCTGTGGCAGCAACATCGGGCATGGCTTAAGCCTCTTCGGCCCAAGAAGTGGCCACTATGCCAGGGCAAGCCTCCCTGATGGGACTGGCAGCCCTGGCCCTGACATTGGCCTGGGTAGTGCTCATTCCAGCTGTGGCAGGTGAGAGAGGGCCAAAGGCACCACATTGCTAGTCCAGACTGGGCATCTGCTTGCCGACTGGGAAGCGGAGACATTGCATGGGATTTAGGGGCAAGAAGACAGTGCCTGTTGGCATTGGCATGGCACTCTCTTCTCGGAGGAGATGCCACTCTCTTCTTGCAATGTGGGAATGCTTGACCCCCTTTGTTTTTTAATTTCTGCTTTGCACATTCGTTTTTATACTTTACATCCTTGACTTGGAAAGGAGCTGTTTTGTGTGTCAGTTTTTGTCCTTGCCAACATGGGAAGGGCAAAACAGACACACAACATTTCTCTTATTTGGGGTATTTTTAAGCATTCATTTTGAACAGTGTGTAAAGGGATCTTGTATCACCTTTGAGACTAACCAAAAGCAATAACTACCAACTTCTTGTTTTCGGTTAGTCTCAAAGGTGCTACGAGGTCCCTTTGCAAACTGATTTTTTAGGATGAAGTCAAAAGCTTTCACAGCCGGCATCCATAGTTTTTTGTGGGTTTTTCGGTCTATGTGGCTGTGTTCTGGAAGAGTTTATTCCTGATGCTTTACCATCATCTGTGGCATCTTCTGGCTTTGTGTGTCTTTGGCTCCTTTTAATAGGTTTGCTGACGTTTCCACATTTGGATAGTTTGAATAGTGATTTTTCAGATGTATTCCTTTTAATAGGTTCGCTGACATTTGCACACCTGAATGGTTATTTTAGGTCTGTGTTGTTGTTGTTGCTGTTGTTGTGTGCCTTCAAGTCATTGCCAACTGATGGAGTAAACCTTCCTTTGCACTTTCTTCCTTGGTCTTCCTTAGTCGTTGATTCAGGTCTGTGAGGTTTTCTGCTATTAAAATGGTGCCATCTGCATATCTTAGATTGTTGAACATACCTTAGATGGTTGATATTCTTTAGACTACAAGTCCCAAAATCCCCAGATAGCCAGCGTGGCCACAGATGACTCTGGATTATTCTACCTTTGGGGGGGAGGTGGGGTCTACTGAATAATGCATCTCCTGCAAATTGCAATATAGTCAGTCCTCCATATCCACAGATTCAGCCATCCACTATTTGAAAATATTCCACACACAAAATAATAATAACCCAAAATGCAAACTTTGATTTTGCCTTTTTATATCAGGTTTGCCAGTTTACGACCCCATTGTATCTAATGGGACTTGAGCATCCATGGATTTTGGTATCCACAGTGGATCCTGGAACCAAACCCCAGTGGACACCAATGTAAAAGCAAGAATTTTTGAAACACGTTTCCTTCCCCTCCAGGTTTAAGACTGAGAAATGACATTGTGGATCGGTGAAAAATGTTGTGAAATTTTGGACACGAGTTTCTTCCTGCTGGTGGGACCTTTTCAAAATGCAATGCAATCTGTAATGTCCTAATTCCAGGGAGGGAGAAATACAAGCTGTTAATTGAAACCAGTTTTCAACAGCTATTCACATTTTTCTACCGCCAGCCTTGAGCTGGATTTCTTCAGCTTTATCCAAAGGGCAAACTTGGTGGAGTTGAGAAATATCTCCCTTCTGTCTGTTAAGATTAGAGGTTTAGGGTTTTGTTGCCGTTGTGCGCCTTTGAGTCATTTGTGACCAACGATAACCCTAAGGCAAACCTATCCTGGGGTTTGTCTTGGCAAGATTTGTTCAGAGGAGGTGTGCCATTGCCATCCTCTGAGGCTGAGAGAGTGTGACTGTTCCAAGGTCCAGGAGATTTCAAACAAGTAGCTGAATTAACATCTTGCAGCATAAAAAGGAGAAAGGAAGTGGAAGGAGGGGGAAATGTGGCAGCCCCTTTTAAAAGGGGTTTTATTTTTGCATGAGTTTTCATGGATATAAACTCCCTTCTCTGCTCTGGGGCCCCAACAAACCACAGTTCCCAGAATTCCATATCATTGATCCATGGCGGTTAAAGTGGTGCCAATTTCTGCAGTGCAGATGCAGCCCAACTGTGAAAGGGAGGCTCTTTCCAATGAAAGGACTGGCATTTTAGGACAAGGAGGGTGAATCCAGCTCTCTCCTCCTCCTCCTTCTCCATTCTGTCTCCTTCTCTCCATCCCCCTTTGTCCTTCCTTCATCCTCCCTTTGTACTGTTTATCTCCTCTCTTTTCCAAGATGGGTCCAAGATGCTGGAAAGCCGCTGCTTTTCTCATCCAGGAAACCAGTGGCGCCTTACTGCTGGGGAAGTTACAAGAACCCTCCCTACTAGTTCCCATATCGCAAAAGAAATCTGCTCAGAGAGATCGTTTTTCTTTTGAACATAGGGGAAACTCGACTTTTGCTAAGCAGATTTATCGCTTTCACACATCAACACTAACCGATGATTGTAAAAATCTGAAAGACCACACCTAGCCCTTTGAAAAAGTAGGGTAAGGACTGGGATTTGCATCTGCATCTGCATCCTATCACATACCATCCCACTCCCATAAGTATATAAATATGCTTTATATCTGAGGCCTTAATACCATGCAATACTACTCCCAAAGAAGTGGGTTTATGTCCATGAATGCTCATGCTGAGATTTTTTAACTTCTCCAAGACCTGGATTCTCTCCTCTTGACCTCAGAGGAGACAACAGAAAAACCCCTCCGAACAAATCTTGCAAAGAAGACCCCATGAAAGCTTGTCTTTTGGGGTACCATCAGCCAGAAATTGCTTGAAGGCACCCAACAGCCACAACAACCAATTCTGTATTTAGATAAATAAATAGTCCTCTAACATTTTAACTTCTCCAAGACTCTCTCTTTCTAATCTCTTCTCACGTGTTTTATATCTCAGTTGATGTGACTCTGGTCCCTTGATAAATGACAATAACTAAGCCATTATGTCTGGGCTGAATATCACAAACACACACAAGTTGACCCTGGAGTGGAGCCTTGAGGAGCTATGGGGCAAAAGCTATCATTGCTTTAACTGATCTCCTGCGAATCCCTTTGAGCCAGATTTCACAAGTGTGAATGGAGAGCCTATGTATATGCCCAGTGGCTGTTTGGTTCTGGATCCAGCTGCTTCTCTTCTGTGTGTTGGAATCACCCAAAATGGAGAAAGTTCTTAGGTCCTCCGCTTGGGATGACCCTTCGCCCATCTTCTTATCTTTTGGGACTGAGGTGGGGCATGGCTTTGCTGGGACCTGCCTTGCAAATTCCCAAGCATCAAAGTCAGATGAGATTTCCCACCAAACAAGAAGAAAGTCCTTCTCTGGTCACTCTTTGCAAACCTAGATTAAATGATAACTTGGGACCGGAGGACGTGATCGGTCCAGCAGCTGCGGACTGAAACTTTGATAAAAACGCACCTGCCTTCCAGACGACAAACATAGAGCCTCTATCATCCATAATCTTTTTCTGTCCTTATCCATAACAGAAGCCCCTTGTGACAACAGCTTCAATGGCCACTCTTCTTTTGCAAGCACAATGCTAAGGACTGGCGAGGACCTTGAATGGCCCTGGCTGTCGCAAGGACAGTATCTCCCCAGATTTAAGACTTTCAGGGTCAGCCAGCTTTGGACACGTACCGGTTCATAAACCCAGCTGCAACAAAGCTAGCCACGTAAAAAGAGGTGTGTGTGTGTGCCTCTAGAGGTGTGTGTGTGTGTGTGTGTGTGTGTACCTCTTTGCTGTAGTTGTTGTTGTGTGCGTCAAGTCATTTCCAACTTATGGAGACTCTGAGTTGAACCTATCCTGGGGCTTTCTTTGCAACTTTCTCTTGAAGGGGTTGCCATGGCCATCCTCTGAGGCCAAGAGAGCGTGGGTTGCCCGAAGTCAGCCCATGCATGTACACAATGGAGTACAGATTCTGTGCAGTTATTACACAATGGCAGGGTGGAACACACTCCCTCAGAGAGTGGTAGAGCCTCCTTCTTTGGAGGTCTTTAAACAGAGGCTGGATGGCCATCCATTGGGCATGCTTTGGTTGTGAGTTCCTGCATGGCACAATGGCATTGGGTTGAATGGCCCTTGGGGTCTTTTCCAATGCTATGATTCTGCACTCTATATTGCCATGTTGGCAATATATACCCATTTTGCCACCCCAGTGGGGCATCACAGCCCTCCTTCATAGGGTTGCTGGCTGGCAGAGAAGCCTCTGCCTTCTTCTGACAGCTGCACTGGCACCAGAGTGGGTTAATGGGCAGCAGACATTTGCTGTAAAAACAAAGGGATTACTCATCAGAAGGAAACAGGCTTGCGAAATCACAGCCTGGGATGGCAAAGTCTGCATCATCTTCACATGACCAGATTTAAATCTGATGCCAGGACCTGAAACACATTGGTTTGAATATGTTTCAATTCAGCAGCGGGAGAGTTATATAACCAGGATCATTGGGAATAAAGGGACTTTTAAAAAAACATCCCAAAACATTATCCTCCTCCAGATTCTTTCTGATTGAAAATGTGATTCAAACTGTAGAATTGAATCATATATATATATATATATATATATATATATATATATATCTCCTGCAAATGATTGTAACCCGCCTTAAATCACATTATCGGAGAAAGACGGGATATAAATCTTAGAAATAAATATATAAATAAATATACATTTCAGTGGAGATACATGTAAAATTCTGCATATATGTGGAAATTCTGCACCTTAACTGCCATGGCTCAATGTTATTTGAATCCTAGCCTCAAGGGTCTTAGGGTTGCTATAAGTTGGGAATGACTTGAAGGCACACAACAACAACAGCAAATGGCCTGGAGACTGCCAAAGAATCTCAAGTGCTGTTGACTATATATTTCAGAGGAAGGTAGCAGCAAACCTCCTTTGAATAAATGTTGGCAAGAAAAAATCTAGGGTCACTTTAAGTTGGAGATGACTTGAAGGCACACAATTAAGAACAGCAAACCTCTGGGAGTCCATGAAACCAATAATAATACCTGGTTGTTGTTTTGCCATAGGAGAACCTGAAGTGGGGAAAAACTGCCCCAAAGAATGTCTTCCCACTGATTTCGCATCAAAACCAATTCCTGCAAAGAAACTGCAAAGCTATGAGAAGATCACATGCAAAGGGAAGACGGCGGTGATGTAAGTACCTTTTTGTTGCGCCTTCATGTTGTGCTGGTTGTGATGTGCAATGCTTCTCTATTGCCCACCTGAGTCAGAAGATATGCCCGCATATTGCCTCCAATCTTGACAAGCCTCTGCATTTTAATGTCTTTCTTCCTTTTCAAACCCTTGCAATATGGGAGCGGCAACCGATGTTCAACTGATCCTTTAAATTCATTGCTTTCAGGCACCCCAAAATGCATTGATGCTGGTGCCTCTTGTGATCCCAGCACCTCTAGATCTCCAAGAGCACCTCCGTATTATTATTATTATTATTATTATTATTATTATTATTATTATTATTAAGCTTTATTTATATGGTATTGTAAATTTACACAGCACTGTATGTACATTCTTTTTAATGAGATGGTTCCCTGCCCTGAGGCTTACAATCTATAAAGACATGAACCACATTTGCTGTAAAATGGTTGAACCAACATCATCATCATCATCATGCTTTATTTATATAGCACTGTAGATTTACACATCATCCTCAACCATCACTAAAAGAGATTATAAAATGGATGCATATGCTTGGCGGTGGTGATGTGTGCCTTGGAGTTATTTCTGACTTACGGTGTCCATAAGGCAAACATTTTGTGAGGTTTTCTTGGTAAGATTTGTTCAGGGGAAGTTTGCCATTACTGTCCCCTTGAGGCTGAGAAAGTGTGACTTGCCTAAGGTCACAGCTGTGGGTTTCGTATATATAGATATAATAATAATACTTATTTATTATATAAAAGTATATAATAGTATAAGTTTTTATTTTGAAGCCAGAGTTGGAGACAGAAACATTTCCGACCCCGATTCCAAAGACCAGTGGTTTCAAGTGCATTATTTTTGCAGTACAGATGCAGCCTTAGTTGGGTCCTGTCCACTGCATCCCTCCTTACTGGGATCCTTTCTTTTTCCTCTCCAGATTGCTTACTAAGATGAATCGGAGCTTCTGCGCCAGACCTGAGGAGAAATGGGTGCAATCTGCTATGAAGCAACTGGATTTAAGAAATGCCTCTCCGCCTTCAAAGACCAGCACTCCAGTGGCAGAAAAGCCAGGCGTGTTTGACAAGTTCTCCAAAGATGCTGTCACCACATTAGCTCCAACTTTGGGTCATGATCATCCCATTGGAACGGTGGCCTACAGAACATCAACACAGTTTCCCGAGAGGAGAACAATAATTCCTGACCGCTCTGTTGTGAATACCACACCGGTGGGACCAGAGGCCACATCTCAAAGACCCCCAGAAAAGTCTGGCGTTGGAGCCACTTTTAAGCCTGGAAAGACAGACCAGACACATGGCTCTGGAACCACTCGTGGTTTGGCGACCTCTCCTACGTTCATAGGAACTCAGAGGACCGCTAATGGTAGCTCTGGGGTGCAAAATTATACAAGGTCTTCTCTACAACCGACCGTCCATCCATCCAGCTCAAGCAGCCATATTACAGACTCTGTTGAGAAAGGCATGGTGCCTTCTGCCACATCAACCATGTTCCTCACTTCTCCCAGTGTGCCGACTTCAGTTCTGGGCACAGGTGACAAGCTTCAAACCACTACCGGACTCACAAACTGGTTTCAAACTGACCAGTCCAGCACACGCTCCAGTATGGATGGAAACAACACCAGGCCCATCAACGTTGAAGACAGGAGTGATGGAATGAGGAACTCATCTGTTGCTTTTGGAGGGACATCAGGAATCCCTTCATCAACTGAAGCAAGCTTTGTTTCTGAACTGCCGGCTTCTCAACCAACTTCGGGGTTTCACCAGGAAAATGTCAATGAAAAGAGCAGGGCCCAGGCAACAACCTACAGCCCCGAGGTGACATTGGCCTTGTTTCCGGGGGGCCTGGCTGGGTACCGGACTCACATCATCTCCTTGGTGGGTGCTGGCCTTCTCTTCGTTGCCTCTGCTGTTGTTGGATGGCTGTGGATGAAGAGCAGTCTATCTGCAACCACTTTATCCAAGGAAATGGTGGAAGGCCTGTTGTACAATTCACCCAACTCTCAAACTGACGAACATGCCATGAGGATTCTTTGACTTGCTTGGGTCTTTTTGCATCCAGAGTTTCTTCTTCCAACAAAGGGACTAACTAGGCTTAGTCTGAGGACATACAACAGATGATCTAACTCTGCCAGAACAGGACCTTATATGGTTGGACAACAGGATGCATATCAACCAATGGACAAATAATTTCAATGTTATGAGATGCCTTAGCCTGCAGGGTGATAGACTGGGGTCATGGTCTTCAAAGTGGGAGGTAGGCTTTTATAGGAAAACATGCCATCGCTAGAGGAAAGGGGACTTTGTCCCGGGAGTATATGTGTGTGTTGTGTGTAAGAGTGAAACAGATTATTCTGTTCAGAGATGGATGGATCCAAATATTTTTGCCAAGGGTTAGGTCCAAGAGTTGGATCAATCCAGTTATTGGTTAAGAACTTGGTAAGTCCTAATGTCGTTGCTGAGAGGTGGGCCGAGAGTTGGGTCAGTTCAGTTTTGACCGGCCCAATTGTTGGGAATCTTGGAGAGCTGGATCAATTCTGGTACAGATCAGGGACGTAGCCAAGGGAGGGGGGGTTCTTGGGGTCCGGACTCCCCCCTTCCATTAGAAAAATGAATGGTGTGTGCTGCTGTGCCGCTGCACCCAAGCCCCATTATAATGGTGGCCCTTAGTCTGGACCCCCCCCCTTCCTAAATCCTAGCTACATCCCTGTACAGACAGATCAGTCTACCTGTCATTGTGGAGTGACAATGCTGAGATCAGCCAGAAGGGATTAATGTAATACCTAGGGCTGGCCCTATGTGGGTACTTCTCAGACAGTAGGACCATCTCCCTTAGGCAGAGGGAAATCCAATGCCTGGCATCCTGTTAGTGACATATTCATGTGTAAGTTGCACTATGCATGCAGGGCGAATTATTCCCCGCAGTGCAACAGGTGTGCTTTGCTATCAGTAGTGGAAGCAGAGTTACGCCTGCAATCATATTGCACATCAGGGTTGCACATTGCATGCAGTGATCACACATCACACATTGTGTCGGTGCACTGACCATTGCAGCTGCGCATTGTGCACAATGACACATGGATTGCACAATGTTGCTACTGTGCCTGAAAATTGTGTAGTGCTGGAACAAAATTATCTCTGTATGTAGATATTTATGCAAGCCTGAGGGGATGTTGAATTGCAGCCAATGGCTTGTCATTCCAGCAGGATTCTTGTACATCAGGACTTTAAAATAGTCAGTTGGTGATAGATCCTATAGATGCACATTGTGCATGTGCAAATCTTTCTTCATATACATTGCCATGACAGGGCCAGGAAGAAAGCAGGCAGTGTTATTTCAAAAGTTAGCACAAGAAGACCTAAAGCTATGCACCTTTTTTATGTACTTGATGCACTTTTGTAGTCGAATCCTTGCAGGTTGATTTGTGATGTGTTTTAAATCTCATTTTTGTCCTATGTTGTTTTATATTTTATATTAAAAAAGAAATCAAATCTTAATCTCATCTCCTCTGTTGCCATTGCAAACCAGGATTTGGGGAAAGGGATTGGTCAACCTATAAAGGAACTGCACTACCATTTTCTACCCATTTTCTGAGCAATTGCAGTTGGAGGAAGAAGTGGGTTGATATTAAGGTGATAAGGAAGGCTGAAATCTTTTCCACCGGCTGCGAGAGAGAGCAGAAATCTGTATCAGGAAGGAGGGAATTTCCACGGGGATTGCCAATGAAAACATCACCATCTTTGATAAACAGACTCTTATGTTATGGTTACCTTTTTTTGGCGTCATGGCCATGGGTGGTCAGCTATCTGGCAACCTTTTTGCAATTGCATAACCTCTGGAGGTTTTCCAGTTGGGAATAAATGGACATCCTTCCTTGATTCATATCCGCAAAGCCAAAAATAAAGTGAATTTATTAGATGGAATCCTGCTAGCTATTACCATCCTAGAGTTTGTTGTTGTGGGCCTTCAAGTCATTGCTGACTTATGGTGACCCTAAGGCCCTGGGGATTTCTGGGGCTGAGAGTGTGACTCGCCCAAAGTTGCCAAATGGGTTTCTATGGCAGAGCTGGGAATCAAAGCCATACAGCAAGTGAAAAAATGCACATAAAAACATTAATATAAGCGTTCAGTGTGGATGGATGGAAAATATTTTTGACTATAATTCCCAGAATCCCTCTAGCTAACATGGCAAATGGAGATACTGGGAACGGTAGCATTTCTAAGTTCTGCATTGAGTATTGAAATCCTCTTTTTCAATCCACCGAAGCGAATGTCCCTCTTCACCACGTCTCCTTCCGTTCCTCCCACATTGCTTTCTCTGTATTTTCACTTCCTCGTCCATTTCCGTTTGCTTCCTGACATTTTCCTCTGTTTCCTTTAAACCTCCTACGTCTTCCAACCCCCGTTGTCCCAAGAAGAGGACCATCTCAGAAAACAGGTCCATAAAAATGCGTCATGCTTGCAAAAACCACAAGCCCATAACCCACCATTAAAAATAGCGTTTTGCAATATCTGGGCACAAAACATGCCTCCAAAGCAACACTCCGCATCGTGCAGTTATTTCACTCCCTACAAACATATCTTCGAAAGGTAGTGACCTTTGTTGAAAGAGCGACAACAACAGAGACACAACCACCTTCCAATGCAATCTGCTTCAATATCAAGCAGCTCTTACAGTTAAGCTGTTCTTCCGAATATTTAGGTGCAATCTCTTTTCTTGTGATTTGAATCCACTGGTTTGTGTCCTAGTCTCCGGAGCAGCAGAAAACAAGCTCTCTCCATCTTCTGCATGACATCCCACCAGATATTTAAAGGTGGTTACCACATCGACCCATAGTTTTAGGTTCTCCAAGCTTCTGAGATTCCTTTTCAAGTGTTGTCAACTGAATGGTAAGATAGTTGTTTGACTTTAACTACATAGCAGAGCCAGCAAAGGGACTGAGCAGCAAAAGGACCGATACGCAATGGGACTGATGCATATCACATCAGTCCCAGTGCGCATCAATGCTCAGCACGCATTCTTGCTAGTGGCCTGTTACACATCTTTGCGATTCACTAACAGGGTTTCTCATAGCAACTAGTGGGTATGATAATCGTGCCAAAAAAGAAGTGATTACAAGGGGATCATGAAAGGATCCGCTTTCCTTGTGGGAACGACAGACCTTTTGGGATCGATTCACCGACATGGAGCGAAGGCGAATCCCAAACCGGTTTAAATGCAAGTGGGAATGAGCCCTGTGTTAGAGGATACAGAAGTATGCCCATCTTTCCTCTTAAATATCTCATTATGGATGAAGGGCCTTTGCATCTTTCTTTGCTTTTGGGGGCCTCAGTGCCATGCTCCCTCCGTTATTTCAGTCTGAATAGTGAAGAACCAGCTTTGCTAACCCAAATCTTACCTCCTCTTCTAAATTTGTGCAGGTGCAAAAGTCTTCATCCTCAACCTTTCAAATGAGAAAAATGATGCTGGTTTTCACTTCTCGAAACCAGAATAATGCTGTGGGCTCTGTGGCCGTGGGCCAGCTGTCCCTTTGCCTTGGAAAGGGGAAGTCGGACCTTCTCCTTTCACTGAAAGTGACATTTGGTGACATTTTGCCATGTTTCCCCTGAAATATTCCACCGGTGGGTGGGATATCTGTGGGATATTCTCAGGAATTTCAGATGGGAGGGGGAAGAGGACACTGGATGGTATATGAATGCAGGATTTTGTCCAGAGAGACACACTTTCCAGCTTCAACCTAGAAGAAAGAGAGAGGAACAGAAGGTCCCAGCTCCGAAAAGAGACCAGCCATGGCAAATCTGAAGAAGGTCCTTCTGGTCGCTTTCCTCCTGGCTCTCTCTTATCAATATATAGCAGGTCAGTGGGATCCCTTTTCCTTCCTTTAATCTTATTGCTACAGTATTTGTGAGATGTAAAGTGCTGGTATGTCTTTGCTTGAGAGAGAACCCAACACATGTTGGGATCTGATCTTGGCATCTCCTGATCAAGGTTGCAGATTCTCTTGCATTTGCTGAACATGAAACAGAACACGATGCCAGATAAAACAGTCCAAGAAAGGCATAGCTAAGGGAAGGAATGAGGGCATTTCCCCCTTCAAATATGAATTCTGCCTGAAATTTTTGCCAGTATATATATGTGTGTGTTTGTGTTTGTGTGTATGTGTATAAAATTATTTATTTGGTCTTTGACCAATACAAAAATTGATAAAATAATAATTGCACAGTACAGTTTTTAATAACTGTTAAAACAATTTCAAATACACTTTCAGATCAGCTTTAGATATTTCAGTTTCCGCCAACCAATTGGCAATCCTATCTTATCCTATGCTATCTTATCCTGTGTGTTTGTGTATATGTGTGTCTATATATATATATCAGAAGTGTGCATATATATATGTATATATATGTGTGTGTGTGTGTATATATATATATGTATATATTCTCACTCACACGTGTGTGTGTGTGTGTGTGTGTGTGTGTGTGTGTGTGTGTGTATAAAAGTAGCCTGCTAAGATCTTATCAGGCTGCTCTTTGGCAATGAAGCCACAGGAGGGCACCAGAGAGAGAGAGAGAGAACGGGAGCCTCGAGGGGAGAAGGCGCCCTTTCTGCTGCCGCCAGAGGGCGCCCCAGGACAACAGGGAAAGGGGTGGCGCCCTTAGAGAGTGCAACTACAATTCCCATCACCCTCAACCAACCCACAGGCCCATGGCCCTGGAGGAAGGATCAAGGATTCTGGGCATTTCCAGAAAGGGGCTTCAGGGGGCCAAGGGCGCAGACAGGCTGCAGGGAGGCCTCCCCCAACCTCTCCATGGTCTGGGGATGATGGAAAGTGTCCTCCAACCCCCCCCCACCATGCTGTGCCTTGTGAGGATGATGGGAATACATATACTCACACATATATAATATACACGTTATATATATATATATATATAGAGAGAGAGAGAGAGAGAGAAAGACATAATATACACACACACACACACACACACACATATATATATATACACACACACATATATGCACACACTCATATACACAGTTATATATATAATTTTATTGGTGACTCTCATGTCAGTGTTAGGGGCTTTGAAGGACAGTTCCCATCATCCTCAGATGATGCAGAAGGCGGAGGTCCTCCATTTAAAAAAACGTCCTACATTGGAGGGGATTTTGCCCTCCATTTGTCCTACATTTTTTTACACTTGTCCTGGTTTGGAGGTTGACAGTTATGGCAACCCTAAGTGGGGTGCCCCAACAGAGAAGGGCCTGTATATGCTAGCTATAAGTCTCTATTGCTGTGTTACAATATCATATATCTTTTCCTCCTCTCTCTTTCCTTTCCTTGCCTTCCTACAACTAGAAGCAGCGGGTCCCAGCTCTCCCAGGGATTGTTGCTTTGCCTATTGGGACAAAAGACCTCTTCGCATTAGGAACATAGCCTCTTACTACTCGACTGACTCTGAATGCAACCTGAAGGCAATTGTGTAAGTATCTGAAATCCATCCTTTCCCAATGTTTCAATCCCCTTTAACATTCAGCTATGGCATGTCTGCAGGGGTCTAAGTCGGAGACAGCGGATACGCTGTTCTCCATTCGCGACATGACAATTTGGTGACAGTTTGGCGAAGTCTCCATCTTCAGACCTTGCCCACCCTGACGGATGCAGAAATCTCAAACCAAAGCCCTCTCTTCTTTTCTCCCTCAGGTTTGTTATGAAGAACGGCAAGCAGATCTGCGTGAATTCAGCTGAGACTTGGGTTCAAAGGGCACTGCCCAATTTGAATGAAATGAAGTAGGAAGAATTGCGGAGAAACAGAGGCCACAAAAGAAGACGCTGAGAAGCAAGACAAACTCCACATTTCAAGAGCACTGAAGACCATTTAATGGCTATGTTTTTCTGCGCTTCCTCAAAGTACTCTAGCAATTGTAGTTGGCAGATTGCTTAAGTCTCTTCCAGCTCTTATGATTCTGTATCTTCCTTCGTAGCAGATACAGTTCCTAGTATCCCTTACCTGGAAATCCTTTAGTTCTATGCTTTTAGTTTAAAGTAAAGAATTAATGTCAGAGTCTATGATGTATGTCTGCACTCCAACCCTATGGCCTTTCCAAATGTAACTTGCATTCGTAAAGCACACTGACACCAGCAAGACTGCATAGGAAAGTGCCAAGATCAACTGACAAACTGGTTGTGTGTATTTATTGCTGTCATGTCTATCCATGCTTGCTTGGCACTCCAATCCCCAGAATTCCCTGGGATGGGGGATTCTGGGATGTGTAGTCTAAGGATGCATCCATGCTGAGTTAATATATTTTGTTTTGAAGAGTATAAGTTGAAACAATAACTACAATAAATAGATAAAGAAAGCTACTACATCCATTTGTTGCCTCTGGTGTCATCCCTTGACCAGCATCCAAAGAAAGGTTCCTGTTTTGGCTTGCAACTCCCAAAGCGGTCATGTTGGCTTGGAGATGCTGGGTAAGGCTGCCAGATCTCAGGGCCCAGCCCCAATTTCCCAATTTCCATGGGTCATCTCCAAGTAGGAGAGGAGGGTGCAAATTCTCCAGTTTTGCAAGGTTCAGCCCTGGTCAAAGAGAAAGGACTGTGTGCAGATCTTCCATCTCATTCTCACTGAAATGAGCGCTGCTACCATTTGCAAAGTTTGACTGATATGGTGCTGCAGCTTGCAAAGACTTCCTCTTTGTATTTAGTTAGCTTCTTCCTTCCCTTTCAGTTGTGGTGCCAGGGTTCACCTTCCATTCTCCCTTGCAGCTACTTTCTGTCTAGAAGCAAGGAGGCAACATTAAATGCTCCTCATCCCACCTCCCTAAATTTTTTATGAGACAGAATAATCCCCACTGGATTATACTTCCAATGTCCATCGTGTGATAAAGACCAAAGAGAGGAGTTTGCAAAGGCTTCAGTTTCTACCAAACAAACTAGAGTTGACACTACTTGAACTGCCATGGCTCCATCCTACAAAATCCTGGGATTCGTTGCGGCCCCAGCGCTCTCTGACCGAGAAGGCTGAATGGCACACAAAACTACAAATCCCAAAATCCCATAATGTTGAACCATGGTAGTTAAAGCAGTCTCAAACTGCATTAATTCTTCAGTGTGTAAATGCAGCTCAGGGGGGAAGTTTGGGATTCCACATATATTCTAAAATAGAGGTCTCTGGCAAGGAATTCTAAGTCCATCGCCGCATAACAAATCCCAAGATCTCATAGGATGGAGCCACAACAGCTATCGGTGTGCAACATGCATTCGCCCACATTCAAAATAGCAGACACATGCTTGAAAAATATCCCGGTATAGTTCACCTTTTTCCTATAACATACTCTCCCAATCAGTTTTGGCATTTCAGATGCCAAAAAACTGAACAGACTGCACCATTTAAAAGGCCATAGATACCAGCTGGGGAAAGAGAAGAGTTTAGGAAGCAACCCTTCCAGATCAGATCTATAAGAGTCATGTAGTTGGCTATAGGGAAAACCACAAGGAAGTGAATGCATCCAGCAAAAGCACCCTCCTGCTTCTAAATGAGACTAAAAGACAAGGAGGAATGAAAATGAAATGAGGAAAGAAATAAAAATAATGTCTTTTGTAAAAAAGGGAAGTAAGGCCAGAGGATGGGAGGAGTGAGTCAGAAGAAAAGGGGTTTGAAAAAGAAAACCCCACCAGCATTGTTTGGAGCTCTCCAAACAAGTTGCTTCGAGAGCGAACAGTCATCTGTGCCAAGAAAACCAGGGATTGCGGACCAAGGGAATCCGACAATTAGTAGCCACCGGATGGAAAGATACCGGCTGCAAGAGAGCATGAGCTTCTTCTGGCATGGAAGAATCCTTCTGCCGTTGCTGCATTTGGCTTTCCTGTTTATGGGTGAGTTGACTTTCTCAAGAGATCATGCCCTAGATTATTTTTGTGGGTTTTTTGGGCTCTGTGGCTATATGGGCTGTTCAGAGGAGATGCCGAAGCCACAGATGCCGGCAAAAAGTCAGGAATAAACTCTTCCAGAACATGGCCACATAGTCTGAAAAACCCATAAAAAGAAAGAACGAAATATATTGGGCATCAGCTGGGGTTTGATTCCAGGACCTCATCATAGATACCAAAATCCTTGGATGCTCAAGTCCCATTAAATACAAGGGCATAGTATAATGGTGCCCCTTATATGCTTTTTGTAAAAGAGAGAGAGAGAACATTTGCAAGCTGTGGATGGTTGAATCTGTGGCTAAAGAAACCATAGATATGGAGGGACGGCTGTAATTGTATCCAATGGACCTAAATTTAGTTCCAGTTCTTGGTACGTTGGGGTGGGGTGGGGTGGAATATTGCCTATCTCTCACACCTTACAGCCTGAGAGAAGCAGTGATCGGAGTAATCTGTCCACTATGTCAAATGATAGCAAGTAAAGTGAGGTTATAAAATGAGGAAGGTAATAAGGAGGAAAGCATCAGCATGGTTTTGGGGCTTGAGTGTTGGAACAGGACTCTGGAGATCAGAGGACAGTGATTTGTGGTTGTTGTGTGTCATTCCAACTTATGGCAAGCCTCAAGTGAACCTATCATGGGATTAGTTCAGAGCAGGTTTGGCTTTCCTTTCCTTTCCTCTGAGACCATGAGAGGACAAATCCTGCCAAGAAAACCCTATGATAGGTTTGCCTTAGGGTCTCCATAAGTTGGAGACAACTTGAAGGCACACAACAACAACATTCCTTGAAGCACTTAACAACAGATTTGCAGGGAGTAGAAATTGTGTTGGGAACTTCAAGGCTGGCTGGTACAGGGTTGGAAGGAAGGGAGACCCTCGGATATTGGTAATGCAAAAGTTATTTAATTCTATGGGAAATTTGGGTATACCGTATATACTCGACTGTAAGTTGACCTCATGTATAAGTCTAGGGCAGGTTTGGGGCCCAAAATTATGGATTTTGATATGACCCTTGGATAAGTCGAGGATAAAACCTAGGGACATGCAACAAAGGATCTAAATGATGAAGCAAAGGAAAACAATGCCAAAGAACCTACAATAGTATGGTAGGCATAACCATTTTGGTTCACACTAAAGGCAGGATGGAAGAGGGAAGTAGAGGGAATTCAATGCTTTCAGGACAGATTGCACTCTTGCCTTTCACCAGGGGATGGTTCCCTTTTTAATAAGAGTTAAAGTATAGTATTTACATTGACCTATGGATAAGTCAACCTAGGTTTTTGGGGTCAATTTTTTGGCTAAAATTTCTAGAGTTTGAAGTGCTGTGTGCTTTCATTCTATTGAGTAACCGCTCATGCCTCAGTCTTGGCAACATACGTCTCCTGCGGACATCTTTGGTTACTGAATAAAGTTTACTTAGTTTTACTACCAAAGCTTGGATTTTTCGGAACCGAAATGATCCGACGCATGACACAAAATGTCTTAGGCCAACCCTTAAAGGCTTTGTACAGTATAGAGGATACATACAAAGCGGATGATATACTTTCTTACTTCCTCTCCGCTTGCTGGAACAAGACTGGCTCCGTTGCACAAGTGACCCAAAAAGTACTCCCTGGGGATGCAGTGATTTCAAGAGGAAACGAAAGGGTCTGTTCTGCTTCTATATGCAGAGAAGCCATGCACCAGCTGAAAATAATGCTCTCAGAGCAAAAGGAACCAGTTCACTACTAGGAGTAATTTTACAATAGGGTTCACAAGCAGTGAGGAAGGACATGCTATTTTTACAGCCCTCAACTTCTTTAGACTTCCCAGATTGCCCTTTTTCTGTTTCAAACACAGATGTCCTCTCTCTCTCTCTCTCTCTCTCTCTCTCTCTCTCTCTCTCTCTCATATATATATTACAAGGATGACCATTTATTCCACCTTTCTTGTTCTTAGTATGTTTCATCTTGCTCTTTTAGGATTCCTAGCAAAGGCACCTCCAGGCTCTTCATTGATCCAGACCCCAGCCTCTCTGAATGTCCTGGAAGGATCAACACTGAATATGTCATGCACATTCAATGGAAATATCACTAGCAAATGGTTTTTAAAGTGGTTTCACTGTAAAAATGGTAATCAAGTGGAATTAAAGAACTCAAACCCTCGAGTTAATATAACTTCAAAGAAAGACCCCCCATTTAGTTGTCTCATTCTGGACAGAGCTGATATAGATGATTCTGGAATATACCAATGTCGTATTGGTGACTTAAAGAACCACAACCTTTACCGTAATGAGACAGAAGTCATTGTTAATGGTGAGTAATTCATTTTTGTGCCCAACGCTCCCACGGGAAGCTTGATTTATCCTCCATATTATATGCACAGGTCAACTTTTGTGAGTTTGGGTGACTTTTCCCCCCTTAAAATAAGAAAATATTTTAGATGAAAGAATCAATGCCTTTACAGTTTGGTTTAAGCATCATGGATATCCCTGTTACAGACAAACAAGGGGTATGTCTACATTGCAGAATGAATGCAGTTTGACAGCGCTTTTATTGCCATGGATCCATGCTGTGGAAAAATCTGGGATGTGTATTTATGTGAGATATTTCGCCTTCTCTGTCAGAGAGCTCTGGTTCCACAACAAACTACAAATCTCAATATTCCATAGCATTGAGCCATGGAAGTTAAAGTGGTGTCAAATTGCATTGTTTCTGCAGTGTGGACACACCTGGGGTTTTCTGATATGCACAAATCAAAATAGTCCATTCCTTTTCATTTCCATTGAATTATCTATTTTTTGCATTGGCACTGTCTCCCAGGTGCCCAAATGGAAGTCTTCCTTTCCAAAGAACAGTCTGTGGGGACCCAGTTCATTTCCAAAATAAATGAGGAGCCAGTTTGTGTGAAGTTGGACACAAAAACATGTCCGGCTGACTGGATTGTTTTGTGAGGAACAGAAGCCGCAAGGGGAACTGAGTCATGGTCAAGGGGAGGGAAGGCGATAAGAGGAGTGCAAGCTCATCCTTTTCCCCCCGACGACATAACTTTTCTACTTCTCCTCCCTCCCAAAACTTCAATTCTTAAGGATTGCAGATATGTATTTGCTCATTATTGAGCTGCTTCAGAGGCTGCTGGTAGCAATGATATTTCTGGCTGTAAAGCTTTTGTAAGGCTTCCAAATGACATTTCTGTAGTCCCAGGGCCCTTTCATGCTACAGAATCATAACACTATGAATCCATTGATAACAAATCTGTGAGTAAAGAGGTCTGACTGTACTCTGTTGCTCCCAAACTGCCTATTTTTGCCTTAGCTTGGCAAGATGTAGCTCTTCCCCAAAAATGGGGGAAAAGAGAGAAGCGTATCTGCAAGGAAAGCACCAGGGAATCCCCTGCAATGCATGCATCCCCAGTGCATTGCTAAATCTACTAATGGTTCCATATCCACAACTGCTACTTAGGGTGCCTCTACACTCTAGAAATAATGCAATTTGACACCAACTTAAGTGCTGTCACTCCATCCTATGGAATCCTGGGATTCGTAGTTTTACACATTCTTTCTCCTTCTCTACATTCAAAGAGTGCGGGTACCTCACAAAAGTGCAAATCCCAGGATTCCGCAGGATGGAGCCATTACTGTTAAAGCATTGTTGAAATGCATTCATCCTGCAATGTGGGTCTCTCTTAGTGTATGCGAGGCAGAAGAACAGTGGCAAAGGCTTTAATGCAACTACAAATGAGTGCTACATTTCTTTTTCCTCTGTAGAGATTACCGATTTGATGGTGAACCAGACTCCCAAACATCTCAATAAATTGGAAGGGGAAAATGTCACCCTCAAGTGTAACTTCAGGACCGTCAGCAATCTCAGCACCATGTATGTTCGGTGGAAGAAAAATACGACGGAGTTGAGCAATGGAATGGGCCCATACAGAATCACTGAGGATCTGGAAAAGGGATTTACCTCCCTCACAATCCTGAATGCTGAGAAGAGCAATTCTGGAGTCTACAAATGCGAAGTGGGGAGCAGCTTAAGGAATCGATCAGGATCAGGAGATGGATCTTATCTGGTTGTTACTGGTAAGTAGTGGTGGTATATATATATATATATATATATATATATATATATGTAGTTGAGCAAGAACGTTTGATAAAATATATCTCACTGAGCAGGAAAACTCAGAGCGCAATGATGGCACATCATGTGTTGCCCAAGGATGTGCGCTCATAGATGATATGAGTGTGTGTTGCAAGACCTCAGGCCTGATCTGTTCTAGGACCCATTTATCTGTTTTTAATTTAATGTATTTACATTCAATGCATGGATTTATTTTTCAAACCCAGAAGTGGACTTGAGATCTCTTTAGTTTTGGTTTTGCCATAGTTTTGACAAACATTGCCAAAAGTTTTTAGCAGTCCCTGCGTTCCCCAAGCGGCAGAACATGCCCTCCAGATCCATCCAAGTGAACCAAACCTGAAACAGAGTTTCTTTTCCAACTATTTTTGGGGTTTGCTTTTCACTGTCTTCTGTTTGTTAAGCAGAACATACCAAGCAGCTGGATCCGGAAACTGCGACGGAAAATGCTGGTACCAGATTCGGACTTAGCGCCGGGGCTGGAGCCGGAGCAGGCACCTTCCTCCTCCTCCTCTTGCTGCTATTAGGCATCTTAGTTTGGATATACACCAAGAAGAAGAGAGCCAAAAGTAAGTCTCTCTCGCGCAGCAGACAGGAGCCGGGTGGATCCAAGATGTTTCACTGCCTGGAGCTGCATCTGCACTGCAGATTTCCGAGTTATGGCGAACCTAAAGTGAATCTTTTATGGGGTTTTCTTGGCAAGATTTATTCAGAGGCTTGTCATTGCCTTTCCATGAGGCTGAGAGAGTGTGACTTGCCCAAGTTCACCCAATGGCTTTCATGGCCGAGTTGGAATTCAAACCTTGGTCGCCGGAGTCGAAGTCCATTCAAACCACTACTGGAGAGTTTTCAAAAGCATGTTATCCTAAACTGCACACTATATATTTAATATAACATGTAGTTCTTCCCTTGAATTGTCAGGAATGCCAATGCCAGGCTAGGCCTTAGGGTCTAACCAGGAGAGTATATAAGGAACTTAAATGGGGCGGATCATCATGGTTCACAATGGTGTTGGCCCCATTTAAATCCCCCAAAGTCTCATGAAATAATTATGTTTTCGTTTCTACTTTCTTCCATTTCTGTAGGCACTCCAGGAGTGAGATTGAATACAGAGGCTGTTCCAACTGAAGAAGTCAAAAAGGTGAGGTGGATGGCTGCAACGCAATAAACGTGTTGTCGGTGCTCCTGCTGCCTCCCAAAATCTCTCTCTTTAAATAGGCAGCATCCCAACTGAAGGGCACTGGGACATTTTTCTCATTGAGACCCATGAATGAGAGAGCATTGCAGTTATCATTTTCCAGCACAGCACCTTAGACACCATTCAGCCAGAGCTCTGTCTGGCTTAAGAGATAGGTTTGGGGATCACATTCAGTCATAAACATTAGGCCCAAAAGTCACAAGATTAAGGCCAATTCACAGTGTCATAGGGGTTTATACCTTCTCTTCTCCAAGCTAAACATCCCCAGCTCCCTAAGCTGCTCTTCATAAGGCATGGACATTTCACCATTTTGGCCACTCTCCTCTGGACATGCTCCAGAGTGACAAATACTGAGCATAAAGGCCCCCAAAGTGAGCATAAATTCTATCTTTTTCTTGCCTGCAGCATCCGCCTGCTACCAACCAAGTGAGTGATGTAACCTATGTGGATCTCAACTTCCACAGAAGGGAAGTGCAACCAGCTACTGAAGTCATTTATGCAGAAGTGAGAAGCAGGTCAAAACAGTAAGGCATCAACAACAGAGAGGCCAAGCCAAAGCCAACCTGTTCTGGTTGAAGAGACGAACAAGTGAAACAAGCTCCTCAATGAATCAGTGGCATGTCCCCTCCCATCCAGGATGGGCCTGCCATCTCCTTTCGAGGAATGGAGGAACTTCTACCACCGCAGCCTACTCTCTCTGTTTTGCTGGGCAGCCCATGCCTCTCCATTTGCCTCCTTCAACCTAGTGATCTCCAGATGTTTTGGACTATAGCTCCCATTATTCTTGGCCATAGGTTGGGCCAGCTCTGGCTGATGACAGTTGTATCCAAAAACCGTTGAACAGTACAGTGTCGGAGATGGCTGTGCCAAAATGATGCTTGATTTTGAAGATGCTGCTCCTGCTGAAGCCATGACTGACCCTTGTCATTGTAGAATTATAGACTTGGAAGGGCCATTCAATCCAAAGGCCATTCATTGCAACCCCATTCTGCCATGCAGGAACTCACAATCAAAGCACCTCCGACAGATGACCATGCAGCCTCTGTTTGGAAAATTAATACATGCAGTGTGCCATTGTCTTGGTTCATACCTCTGCTAACAGATAGGAATGTGCTTCTAAGCTATTCCCCCCCCCCCCCCCTGTACTTGAACGCAACAAAAGTATTATTCCACTTGGTGTCCTCATGCCACTAACTCCTATGTTTCACAGAAAAGTGGGGGAAATGAGCAAGAGTAATAAAAGTGCTCCTCAGTTGCTATATTTGAACAGCTACATCCAGAAACATAAAGACTGTTGTGAACACATAATAAAATCAAAAATAAAATTTGAGGTATTCGGCCAGGCGGGGATCCTTGCAGAGTTTCTCTTCCAAAGCCATGTACTTCAGCGGGGCTTTCTCTTTGTGCCTGGGGAGAAGAGGAAGAGAAGAGGGGATCAAGACCAACAAAAGGAAGAATTGGAGAAGCATGTTCAGCTTGAGAAGGGCAAGCAGTGACAGATTCCATGTCAGTTGGGTGGTGAATCCATTCTGGGACCCGTTCTTTAAGAGAACTCTCCAAAGTGTTGAAACTATGTAGGAGAGAGGCTTTGTTCCCCCAGACCACTTCTTTAAAGTTCATACTAAAACCCAGAGTGGATTCACTGCCCCACTAATGTGGATGCCACTAGCTGCTTGTGACCAAAGGAGATTAAGGGTGGGCATGCCACTGTCTTCAAACATATGGAGGGCTGGCATGGAGTGGTTTGAGCATTGGCCTATGACTCTGGAGACTAAGGGTCAAATCTTGACCTAGCCATGGAAACCCAAGGGTGCCCTTGGGCAAGTCACACTCTCTCAGCCTCAGAGGATGGCCATGGCAAAGCCTCTCTGGAGAAACTGGCCAAGAAAACACCATGATAGTTTCACACTAGAGTTGTCATACATCAGAAACAACTTGAAGGCACACAACACACATGTAGGGGACTAGAACAAATGGGTGCAAGCAATACAAAGGATGTATCCCAAAATCCCTTTTCCATCCCAACCAGGATAGAGAGATCTATCTTCCATACTTGCTGAGACGCATCTCCAAGATGCGAATGCGGAACATGGCATCGGAGCAATAGTTGAGGTAGGCATCCTCATCCTCTAAGGTCATGTTGAGTTGGTTCTGCTGGTACCACTGCTGCTTCTTCTGAAGCTCCTGGGTTTCCTGTCACAAAGAAAGATAAATTTATTTGGGGGGTTATGGGGAGAGCATAGAGACAGCATGGTGTAGTGGTTTGAGTGCTGGATGACAACTCTGGAGACCAGGGTTCGATTCCCAGCTCAGCCTTGGTCAAGTCCGACTCTCCCAGCCTCAGAGGATGGCAATGGCAAGCCTCCTCCAAAGAAATCAAGAAAACCCCATGATAGTCAGAAATGACTTGAAGGCACTCAACAGCAACAATCCAAGTTGCTAAACCCAATTCCCAAACTATAGATCTGTCTTGCTTTTCAACCTTCTGTCCAGGAGGAATTCCAAAATAGCCTCCATTCTGAGCATGACTAAGCATGGGTTGATATTATATTAGTGTTTTGAGCTTTGCTTTTGTCACATCCTAAATTTTTCCCAAAGGCCCTCCATTTTGCGGGGCCTTGTCCTCCTTTCCCGTTATGACATCTGGTCCCCTTGCCTTCAATTTGAGAGAACCAAGGCCCCATCCAGGCTGCCCTACTTTTGCTTTGGAGATCCCTGCAATCCCAACCGATGCCAATGCACCGAGGAGAACAAGGAGGAGTAGTGAGGCAATACCTTCTCGAAACGGGCTTGGATGAGATTGGCCTTGTCGACCAGACGGTGCTTGAAATCAGTGAGGCAGTCCTCCTTGAGGCGCAAGGCCAGCCACTTGGTCATCTTGTCCACGCCACCAAGCTGGATCAGGAATGGTGCCAGGTAGTCCAGTTCCTGCTCCACCTGGCGCTGGCGTTCCTCTTGCAACTGGCGCTCCTGGAATAAGGAAAGGAGAGTGGTGAGATCTGCTGGGGCCTTGCTCTGTGTCTAAGAAATGGGAATTATATGTTGAGATGGCCTTCTCTGATGTGGCTCCTCCATCCATGGAAGCCCAGTGGCTGCCAATGTCGGTGCCAAGTAAAAATGCAACTTTTTATTTAAGCCTCTGAGGACTACTCTCATTACTTTTAGGATCTGGCAGAGTATACTCTGTGTGTGTGTGTGTGTGTGTATCCCAGACAAAGCACAGAAATGGGGATGGCAAAGGCTGCATGCCTTCCACTTACCATTGCCTCCCGTTGTTCTTTGCTCTTTTCATTCCTCTCAGTGTCATAAATGGATACAGTCAGCTTGCTGGCCGCTTCTTCATCCTCGCGATTCCTTAGAATATCCAGGATCTTGAACAGGACAGAAATGAATTAGAAAGAACTTTACAGTTGTGCAGAAGAGGAAATTTCAGGAGGTGTAACTTGCATACGAAGCAAAAACTACTAAAATTACCCCTTTTGCACAACTTTTAAAGCCACATGAGTTGCATCACATAATGCATAATGGTTTGTTTTGTTTTTATGGTGGGATAGTATCTTTATTTTGGAGACTTTGGATGAGAGCCTTTAGCAGCCTGGGGAAAATGTCACATTTTGAAACCCAACCAATCCTTATAACCGAGTGAGACCAATGGCCCTTCTAGCCCAGTATTGTCTCTTCTGATTATGAGCCATGCCTTCCCATTACCTATCACCTGAGAAGGTTTACCTGTGGACAACCACTATTAAGTTGTGACCCATTCCTGGCCAAGATAGTTCCTCTGTCCCACTTACCTCTATCTCAGACTCCCACACTTGGTGCCGGGAGCACTTCTCATCTTCTATGAGGTTCATCAGCATTTCATACAGATGGAACAATTTCTTTTCTTTCTCAGTAGACCCAGCCTAGAAGCAAAGCAACCAGTGAAGAATGACTGAGGGCTCCATTGGTCCTTCAGCCAAGGATGGATTGAATACACTATTTTTGGCCTGTATCAGTTTCACCTACATCTGTTCAGAAGTTGGTTTTTGGAAGGAAGTCACAGTTTGGGGAGTAAAGTCAGTATAAATAAAGAGGACAAGGAGGAGGTTGTCCCCATCCACCCTGTTTCTATGAGGATCCCTACGGCCACATGAGTATCCTTGAGTATTTAAATGAGGTTGAAATCAAGGTGCAAAATTTGGGGCCCTCTACATATGTTTGGTCTGCAGTTCTCATGATCCTTCACCACTGACTCTACTGATGTATACAAACAGACATGGGGATAAAATACTCATGGCTACAAAGGTATGTTTAATTGAGCTGGACAGTGAAGAAAGTGGATAGGGAAAAAAGCCATTCATGTGAGATGTGGTGCTGGAGAGGAGTGCTGAGGATACCGTGGATGGCCAAAAAGACCAACAAATGGATCCTCAAACAGATCAAACCTGAACTCTCCCTGGAAGCCAAGATAAGGATGCGATACTTTGGCTACATCATGAGAAGACATCGCTCATTAGAAAAGACAATAATACCAGAAAAGGTAAAAGGAAACAGAAAGGGATGAAGACCACATGCAAGATGGATAGATTCAATGAAAGAGGCCGCAGGCCTGAATCTACAAGATCTAAGCAGAGTGACC
The DNA here is from genome assembly GCF_019175285.1 of Sceloporus undulatus. Taxonomy (NCBI): domain Eukaryota; kingdom Metazoa; phylum Chordata; class Lepidosauria; order Squamata; family Phrynosomatidae; genus Sceloporus; species Sceloporus undulatus. The sequence continues at coordinate 3,270,694 of NC_056529.1, read as the reverse complement.
TAAGTGGAGAAAAGAGGGTCTTGGAGATATCTCATCCATAGGGTCACCATGAGTTGGACCAAATTCTGCTTACTGTTCCCAAGCACATGCTGACCCCTTGAACCACAAGGAAAGGTCATTGAAAGAATAGGACCAGGTGTATCTCCTTTCTTGCTTGTTCCCTGCAAGGGCTATCTCTCCCAGATACCTTCATCCTTTCCAAAAGTCTCAGATGGCTTGGCTTTTGTCCTTACCTGGTAGCTGGTGCACATGTCGGGGGTCATGACAATTTTGTTCCCCTTGTTGTCCACATCCGAGCGTTTGTTGAACTCTCTCTTTGAAGGGGTGATGTAATTCTTCTTGCGGTGATAGGTCAGGTAGATCTTCTCCTCCGCGATGGAAAAGATGCGCTCGGCCACATCTTCATCTGCTAGTTTGTTCGGGTTCCTATGGAACCGCTCAGTGATTTTCTAGAATAGGATGTGGAGAGGAAAGAAGATGCAATGGTATACTAGAATCATTGGCATTGTGATTAAGAAAAAAAGGTGATTTAATTTTTAGATGATTCTGTATAGTTTATGTTGGGTTTTTTAATCACTGATTTTATTGCTGCTGGCCGTCTCAGGGATATTTTATAAAAAGGCGGGGTACAAAAGTCATACAAGAAATGAGTAGAAAAGCATCAGCTCCTAAAGCTGAAGCTATCTTTGCAGAGCAGGAGACTGGATTGCAGAGGACACTGGAAGGTATGGGTTCCTGGGATTTGTTGTTTATTGCTTTGACGGAAAAGGTGAACCTATCTCACCAAACTACAAATCCCAGAGTTCCATAGCATTGAGCCATGGCTGTTAAAGCGGTGTCAGACTTCATTAATTCTGCAGTGTAGGTGCAAGCCTCGGTTTCTAGGGAAACGTCTGGCTTGGTTTGCTCTCGGATCCATATATCTGAGCGACTGGGCTCCACTTACGAAAATAGGCCTGGCGTTGGTCTCAGTGTTGACCAAAATGGCAGCCACTTTCTTCACTCTTTGGCCAAATTCTGTGTGGCGGTAGTAGAGAAAATCTGATCGGCCGACAAAATATTCAGTCATATCTGTGGGGGTTTCGATGCGTTTCTCCAGACCGTCTACCCGTGTCTCACTGTAGAACTCCATGGTTCGGTCCGTCTCAGGTTCCATCGTTTTGTAGATGTGGGCTGAGAAAGCAAAGTGGAAACCCTGGATGTTATCTCCAATCAAACGATGGGTGAGAAAGGTCTGCAAAAACCTCAACATCCAGAAAAGCTGATGAACCACACTTCTACATATGGGATGGTCAGTGTCTCCCATACCTCTTTGTCCTTCCCCACAAGTGGCATCAGGATAAACTATGCAAACCTGCAGAAATGTTCTCTCCCAGTCATTTCTTTTGGGGTGACAACCTTAGTTACCACCTAATGATGCCAGAAAAAGGACACGATTGCTTAATTTGCAAGCTCTTCGGTGCTATCTGATGATACTTAGCAAAACTAGCACTTATTTTCTACTGCTACTTTGGTAATCAGTTACTTTTTGGAGTTACAAACTGCAATGGGTTTATCTTTCTGTAACACATAGAGCTGGAAGAAACCCCAAGGGCCATCCAGTCCAATCCCATTCTGCCAAGAGGGAAGACACAATCCCCTCCTAACAGAAGGCCATCCAGCCTCTGTTTTAAAACCTCCAAAGATGGAGATGCCACCACATTCCAAGGCAACATATTCCACTGCCAAACAGCTCTTATCATCAGGAAGTTCTTCCTAAAGTTTAGGTGGAATCTCTTTTCCTCGAGTTTGCACTTGTTGCTCTGTGTCCTACTCTCTGGAGCAGCAGAAAACAAGCTTGCTCCATCCTCAATGTGACATCCTTTCAAATATTTAAACAGGGCTATCATGTCCCCTCTTAACCTTCTCTTCTCCAGGCTAAACATACCCAGCTCCCTAAGTCCCTACTCATAGGGCGTGTGCAAAGGTCATTTCTGAGATACCTTTGAGCCCATGTGCATGTCCAGGAAGGAAGCACTCCGTCGTCACATCGGTTTGTTTGTTCAATTCCCGCGTCTCCATCACGTCTTCTCGGTTCTTGTACCATTCCTTTACTTCCAGCACTTTGGTACCTTAGTGGGGGAAAGAGAAGCCACTAAAGCTATAGTATCATGCAAGGGAAAGAGAAAACTTCCCATAGCTCAAAGAAAAAAGAAATCTGGAGACTTGGACACCAGTAATCAGAATTTCATGGCCTGTGCCGTACTATTTTTGTTATGACTAAATTGAGACTCATGATCTGACCCCAATGACTCAAATGCATTCTCAATCAATGAGGGATTCACATGACCATAAAATATATATTGTCTCCGGTTGGGAAACCTTAGTGGCAAGGTGCTCACTTGATCAATGTTAAAAAATAGCAAAGTTGCCCCAAGGAATATGACCAATAATCCCTTGCATTTATCATCCCACTTTGTACCCCATCATTATTCCTCAGTATTGCATAACCCATTGACCCAAGTTATATCCCACAAAACATTCAAACCCATGGCAGGCAAGATGCATAAGCAACTCTTTACAATTTTGCGTCTGGGCTGCTATGATTCCAGAAGTGACTTTGGGTCCATCTCCAAGGCGAGGTAGGCATCACATGAGTCTGGAAATTTTACATGAGGAGGTCAAATACAAACAAGTGCGAGGATGCTCTTCTCAAGGCAGATGCAGGTCCTACTTACAATCTGGATCCTCATAGAGAGTGAGCCGGGAGACCAATCCATTGCCATTCAGGTATGGAGCCCATTTCTCCAACTTGGCATTCTTGTATTGAATCACCTTCTTGCCCTGGGGGCACCGGGTCTCAAACTCTAAGGACAAGAACAAGAACAGCATTGCTTTCCATCACCTTTGTGTAGCAAAGGTGAGGAATCCATGCAGCCCTCCAGATGTTGGAAGACCATAGGAGCTGGAGCTGAAGGAGTAAAACTAACCACTAGTTCCCAACCTTTGGGGTGGACTTGGGGTGTAGCCACATTGCAGAATTAAAATGGTTTGATACCTCTGTAACTGCCATGACTTCTCCCACAGACTAGGAATTTCATGCAAGATGAATAATATACAGGAGGAATAAGGGACTAGGAAAGAAAAAATATATACCTTTTGGAGATATCTGGATCTGCTCCACCCAAGATGCAGGCATGTCAAAACCCTTTGGTTCTTCTTCTTTAAGCTGTCGATAAGATTCAAAAGGAGGATCCATTCGGGTGCTGGCTTAATCCTTCTCCATCTCTAACAATCAAATGCTATTTCTTTCTAAATGCTCTGCAACTTTCTGGAAACATTCAGCAAACAGGGTGCCTTCACTGCTGAATAAGAGCCATGGCTTGGAAATATTCCAGTATATACCCAGTATATATATTCCTAAAAGCAAAACTGGGTTGTGCCATTTTATACAAGGGATACTATTTTACTCTGCCACTGTATGTAATGGGACATGAACATCCATGGATTTTGGTATCCATGGGGGGATCCTGGAGCTGAACCCCAGAAGATACCAAGGGCCCACTGTATCGCTCTTGTATCAGCGCAGCAGCTTTGGATGACAAGGAAAATGGGCGCATCACCTACCAAAACCTCCACTTCATCATCTCCCATTTCTTCTTCCTCCTCCACATCCGGCACCGACAGAAGAGGTTTGTCAGCCCCCAGCAGCATGAATTCCCAATTCACCGGATCACCGAGGTCAAACTGGAGATCCTAAAATGGAATCCATGCCAAGCAGAGTTAGATTCTGAAGGCCTTGCCGAGAGCGCTGCCCAAATCTGCCTCAACGTTGGGCCAAATCTTGACTTTGATGCCAGTTAAAGGAGTGGAGAAAGCCCTTCTCCAAAGCAAACTCAACATCAGTTGGGGGCTTGCAGAGGTGGGACATATAAATGATTTGTGGGACAGCATCCATTTTATAAAACCAGGACTCTCATTTCCCTAAAAGCTGATGATGATGCAACAGCATCACCTGAAACTACATAGAGATAGGATGCTGTGTGATGATCATATGGAGATACATATATAATATGGATGTCTGTTCTTTTCCTTTGTGTCAGTCTTTTTGGTCCTTGCACAACTGACTCCTGTTCACTGCATCTAATAAAATTGTGAATTCTCCACCGTTCGGTGTGGACCATAGACTCATAGCACTGGAAAAGACCACAAAGGCCATCCAGTCCAACCCCCTGCCATGCAGGAACTATGAGTCTGGCTTCATTGCACCGGAGCTAACCAATTCCTATTTTTTGTGCATAACATGTATTGTATTTACGCTCTGGGGAGAAAAACTGGGGAGGAAAGCCCTTTCCTTTTTTTCAAGGCTGGAGTTGTGGTTCTCCAAGAGATGCCCACCTTTGGCCTGGAGGGAACGCTGTTGTTCCATGCTGCATAATAACAAATCTAGGAAAAGGGATTCCACCTAAACATTCGGAAGAACTTCCCTGTTTCACTGAGGATGGAGCAAGCTTGTTTTCTGCTGCTCCAGAGACTAGGACACGGAGCAATGGGTGCAAACTCCAGGAAAAGAGGTTCCACCTAACATAAGGAAGAACTTCCTGACAGTAAGAGTTATTCGATAGTGGAATATGCTGCCTTGCAATATGGTAGAGTCTCCATCTTTGGAGGTTTTCAAACAAGCTGGATGGCCATCTGTCTGGAGGGCTTAGATTGTGTCTTCCTGCATGGCAGAATTGGGATGGATTGGATGACCCCCTGGGGTTACCCTTACAACTCTGGATTCTGTGATTCTATGATCCAGGCATCATTCCCAGCCATCCCTTGCAGAAACGCACCCTGCAAGCATTCCAACAGTCTTGCATGTTGATCCAGTAATTTCTGTGGTTCCAAACGCTCTCGATGCCAAGGAAGTGATCATCGGCGGTGCTATAGCTCTTCCCCGTAAAAGGGTCAATAAAGAAACTCTCAGGGACTTCCCGCTTGCCTGAAAGGACCAGGACCCAGGCGTGGACCCGGAGGCCGTACAAGGTGTCTGGCTTGGGCTTCTGGGCTTCCTGCAGCCAAAAGCAAAGAGAAGAGCAGAGGGCTGTGGTTGCAATACAAGAACGGAAGCATTGTGGGCTCTCCTTTTCACTGGCGGTCCCACGGACAATTCCCCCACCAAATAAACCTGCCCAAAATCTGCCAAAAGCTTTTGAAAATATAGTATTTTCCTTCCTTTAAATCTTCAGAGGTCCCCAAACATACAAGTCAGGAGGGGCTGCAACAGTTTGCTTTTGCCTGAATCTGCTAGAAAGGGGAAGATACTTGAGTCCCCATAGCAAGAGGAACGTGAGATTTATAAATATGATGATGATGATGATGATGATGATGATGATGATGATGAACTCCTCCATCTTCTCATCTCCTTTCTGCTGACTTAATGGAGTCCAAACTACTTTTGCACTTTGAACTCATTTTGCAGCAAGTGAAGTAAGCTGAGGACAAAGGGGGAAAGTGGAAGGAAAAAGGGGGAACCGGGACATTTTAAAAACAGATGAAGAAGTGGGACATCGAAGGAATAACCAAGACTGGCCAAATTAGGAAGCTGGAGGGTGTGAAACCTGTGAGCAGTTTCAACTCACAAGACATTTTCCTAACCCTTGGGTCACCTTCCTCCCCAGCTGCAGCCCAGGCAAAGAAATGAGCGCATCCTCACCGCTATTTTTTCCTGTTCCTCCTTCTTCTTCTTGTCTTCCACTTCTTGCACTTTCGCCTGTAGCTTGGCTGCCTCCTGCTGCTCATATTTGCTGGTCAGATCCCGAAGCGGACGGATGGCATACTTCTTGGGTTTCTCTTTGGCGGCTTCTTCGGTCACCTGCAGGTCCAAATTAATCCACAATAACAATAATAAACACAGCTCCACTACGTATCTTAGGAGTTTATTACGCGAGAGGGAGGGAAGAGCCCAAATCCCATGCAAAAATGGGGTTTAAATCTGCGAAAATCCTGCAAAAGCGGGTTTGTTTTCAGACGATGTTGGGCACATTGAACATTAACGTGACATTAACCTGTGCAGAAAGTCACAAAATCATGCTGCTTTTTACTTTCAGCAAAATCCACTTTCTGCATGGGTTAATGTTGTATTAATGCTCAATGATGTATATGAAAACAATCCTGCTTTTGTGGGATCTTCCCGGCATTTAAACCCTGTTTATGTTCTGGATTTGGACACTTTGCCTCCCATGATGTGATAAACTCCTACGTTTAAAAGCCCATTTAAAATGACTTCCTCATTACTAACGGATGACCATTTCCCTCTAATTCTTCCTATTACTTTCCTTAAAGCTGTAAAATGTGTTTTGTGATTGTCGCTGTGTGCCGCCAAGTCTGTGCCATTGCTGTCACCTAGTGGGCCCTGCTGTCATTGAAAAAGTAGGATAGATTATAAAAATGTCTACAATTTTGCCCTTGTATAGCAAAAGTACATTTCCCTGCAGATTGTTTAACCCATGGCCAGCGGTAAGAAAGTCAGTCGCAATTGCAGTACTCAAGAGAGAGAGATGGGCATTGTATTTTATTTTATGTTTGCCCTGACAAAACAGGGGTCTTGTGCCCCTAGCCCTAGCGAATATGGAGGGACAATTGTGTGTATGTATATATGAATGTGCCATGGTCCCTGGGGGTCTTCTCACCTGTTCTGGTTTTTGCAAGAGAGGGCACACCTCTTTGGACTCATCCATCATGCAGATCTCTCGGGTGGCATAGCCATTCACGCAGTAGGCATCATATCCAGCACCAATGAGCAGAGAGCACAAGAGGACGCTGAAGTCAAAGCAGTTTCCTCGCTGGTATCGCAGGATCGTGGTCGGCGAATACAGGTAACTGGGCTGCAAAAAGAGCCACGTTTTCATGTTGATCCAGAGTTTGGGGGGTCAATGTTTAGATTAAAAATTCTAGACTTATACATGAGTACGGTGAGTCCTTGTTATCCGCTGGGGTTTGGTTCTAGGATCTCTCGGGGATAACAAAATACGTGGATGCCCAAGTCCCATTAAATATAATGGCATAGCAAAATGGTGTGCCTTATATAAAATGGAAAATCAAGATTTGCTATATGGAATTTATACTTCTTTTTTGGGGGAATATTTTCAAGCCATGGATGCTTGAATCCGTGGATAAAAAAAAATCCATGGATAAGGAGGGCCAACTGCATATACAGGAGGTAATATCCTTATAAACCCATTTTGCATTGATCCCTGGTCTCCCAGTGTCCTAGTCCAACATCGAAACCATTGCACCACACTGGCCCTCTTTGCCATTGGCACATGTCAAATGCCCAGTTGAAAACTCCAGCATTGCTTGCTTATGGGCACGGGAAAAAATAAAAGGCAGTCAGGAAAAGTAACTTTTTAAAAAGTCTTACCGGCGCTATGGGAGATGGAAGGGGCTCCATGGTGAGATAGTCCGACACAAAGCGGGCACAGCCATCCCAATTGTACAACTCCAAGTAAGGGAGCAGAGTCGGGCGCACCGTGGTGCTGACAAATTTCTGCAAAAAGAAAAGTGTTTGTGACTTGTGTGAGCCTGTTTTGGAACAAGGAAAGTGTAGACAGGGCCAGACTATCTGGCTTTCACCGAAGAAAATGAAGGCGCAATAGTGAATAAAAGTAGAACTGAGTAGATTGCATACTTGCAAAAATTCCAGCTTTTTAAAAACAAGTTTTAAAAAGTTATATTTAAAAAATACACATTTGGTTTATGATTTCTAATCCTGGTGAGCAGAGTAAGTAAGGCTGCTAGATAAAATAATACACAGGGCTCCTGTTCCTTTAACGGTTGCAAAGAAGGGGGAGTTTCAACAGGTGCGGTCTTTCATGCTAGAAACACCTAATGAAATCCACATTACATGAGACAGTACTCCAGATGAGTCCTGACCAATGCAGAATATACTGGGACAATTACCTTCCCTTGACCTGGAAACTGTCCATCTATTAATACAGGCTAAAGGAGTATTCACCTTCTTTGCTGCAGCATTACACTGCTGGCTCATGTTCAGCTTCTGATCAACAATAATCCCAAGAACTTTTTCAGAATGCATTAATGTAGGTCATAGATCTCAATTCTATGGTCAACCTCCAGCAGAGTCATGCTGGAGGACCTATAGTTTCCAATAGAAAACATATTCATCTAGGACAGGTCTTCAATTTCATCTCTATGGTCAACCTCTGGAAGAGTCATGTTGGAGGACCTAGATTTTCTATAGAGAACGTATTAATCTAGGTCTTTGATTGCAACTCTATGGTCAACCTCCAACAAAGTCAAAGCTGGAAATGTGGAGGGCTGAATGTATACCTGTGAATATTTTCCATATATATATATATATATATATATATATATAGCGCTTTTGAGCATTGCCACCATAATGAAAAAAGTTCTGAAGGCACAGTGTGAACTACAAATCCCATCCATAAAAGTGACCCACAGCATAAGGCATCGCCATCAGCCCTTCTTCCACTTACTTCGACGCCGCATTCGTTCACCGGATGGAGGAAGAGCGGCTCCCGGTCTGGGCAGAGGTGGGCATACTGGTGGTGAAAGTTGTCAGCTACTTTCAAAAGCAGCTGCTCCTTGGCAGAATTTGTCCGGTAGGACTCTGGCAAGTTGGAGGTGTCAATAGATTTCCAGTCAAACTCACTATATGCACAGAAAGGAGCGGAGAAAGGAAGGAAAGCAACACAACACCATCATCATGGGGGACTAGGGATGCAACTCTTGACCTGATCTTTGGTCCGGTGCAATAAATGAAACCATATGGACATTTCTCTCCTTGCCATGGGATGTACAAATGTGCACATAGAGAGTTGGAAGGGGTCACACTCTCTCAGCCTCAAAAGGCAACGGCAAACCTCCTCTGAACCAACCTTTCCAAGGAAAATCCATGATAGGTTCGCCTTTGGGTTGTCAGAAATGACTAGAAGGCACACAAGAAGAGAACAACTTGATCTGGGTCAGGGTTTGGTAGCAAAGGCTAACTAGGAAATATGTGAGTTAAGGCCATGTTTCTTCCCTCCCTCCCTCCTCCTCCTCTGTCTCATTTCCTCTCTCATTCTCTCTCTCCTTACTATACAACTTCAGGAATATGGACTTGAATCTGGGAAAGCTGCTTCTCCAGGTCCTGGACTTCGTCACTGAGAATGGAAGAACTCAGCTCTTCTTCCTCTTCTTCTCCCAGCGATTCATATTCTTCATCGCTGGACTCCATTTCGCGGCTCCCTTTGCAAAACCTAAGGAGAGAAAGCTGTAGAAATCAAGGGAAGAGGTTCAAAGGGACGCCTTCACTCAAAAAGCAAATGGACTGATAATAAAATCATTTCTGGTTATGGTTCCAGTAGGCCCCTCGGGTACCAAAATCCATGGGTGCCCCAGTCCCATTAAATACAATACATAGCAAAAGGGTGTCCCCTATATAAAATTGCAAAACCGAGATTTGCTTTTTGAAATGTATATATTTTAAAAATATTTTCAAGCTGTGGTTGCTTGAATCCATGAACAAAAAAAAAATCTGTGGAAACGGAAGGCTTACTGTATTAGTAATTCTAGCAAGATTGTTTAGTTGGATCTGTAATGGCAGACTAATACGATATTTTGCATTGCACTGGCCTTTTTAGCTGCTGCATCACACTGGACTTTATCACACGTCGGTCTATGTGCTTCCATCCCCAAAATGGTTAAAGTGCTGGCATCCCACAAAAGCAAGCCCATTTGCTATTGGTTATCACACACTGTTGGCTCATGTTGTCTTGTGGTCCACTAAGACTCCTGGATCCCTTTTGCATGTGCCAAACTTACAAACCCAAGCATTCCATAGCAATTAAAGTGGATTGTTTCTGCAGTGCGGATGCAGCCAGAGATATTTTCCCAGCCCTGATTTATTAGAATTGGGGCAAAAGGCCATTCCCCCCCCCCCAAACCCTAGAACAAGAATATAGATGCTCCTTGGTATCTTTCCCCATCATTATTCTCCCAAAGTGTTCTTGGTAGAGAGGCCATTCCAGGAATGTAAATAACCGGATGAGAAGCAGAACGGAAAGAAGCAAAGGACAGTGGGTTTTGTTTCGGGTCAAGCTGCCCCTCAAAACTTTGTTTTTTGTGCTAGAAGATAACCAGTTAACAATAGGTTCTCATGCGCCCTTTTTATCTGGAGTTGTTTAGGGAGGAAAGTATGACAATTATGCGGCGAGATTAAGGCAGGAGGTGCTGGTGCTTCCTTGTCTGGAGCAGGCCTTTGGGGAAAGATAGAAAATGGCCATCTGGATTTTGATGCTGCAGCTGGACCAGAGATGCCGCCTAGAACTGGCCAGACTGAGGGCAAAGGAAAGGGCAATGGACAAGCAGAGTCAGACCAAGCCCAATGCCCAAGCACGGGTTGGCACATCTGTTGGTCCAGAATTCCTTCCTTCCTTCCTGTATTTATTTATTTATTTATTTATTTATTCATTCATTCATTCCATCTTTTCTTCTTCCTTCCTTTATTTTCTTTCTTTCTTCCTTCCATCCATCCTTCCTTCTCTTCCTTCCATCTTTTATTTCCTTTATTTTCATCCATCCATCCTTTCTTTCCTTCCATTCTTCTTTCCTTTCTTTGTTCCTTCTTTCCATACTTCCTTGATTCCTTCCTTCCTTTCATCCTTTCTTCCTCCCATCCATCCATCCATCCATCCTTCCTGCCTGCCTTCCTTTCCTTCATTTTTCTTCCTTCCTTCCATCCTTCCTTGCTTCCTCTCTCCCTTCCATTCTTCCTTCCTTCCTTCCTTTCTTCCTTCCTTCCTCCCTCCCTCCCTCCCTTCCATCCTTCCTCCCTCCCTTCCATCCTTCCATTATGCAAGCACATTCCTTCTCTCATATTGTTTCCAACTTATAGTAATCCTAAAGTGAACCAATTTTGAGGTTTTCTTAGCAAGTTTCTTCAAAAGGAGGTTGCCACGGCCATCTTCTGAGACCGAGAAAGTGTGACTTGCCCAATGTGGTGTCCATGGCTGAGCAAGGATTCGAACCCTGGTCTCTGGAGTCTTAATCCAACACTCAAACCAGTGTGCCACTCTGCATATGTATAAATGATTTAAAACTTGACTTAAAAACACGAAATACAGCTAAAGGTTTTTAAAAAAGCAATTCAGTCGGTTCAGTTCAAAACATTATGATGTACATAATGTACTGTTTTAATTGCTTTTAACCTTTGGTTGTATTTCAGCTTTTTAAGTCTAGTTTGAAATCATTTTAATATTGTGAATAATTTAATTTCCTTTTAATGTTCATTTTTTGACATGTTTTCAGCTGCATTGGTTTATTATTATTATTATTATTATTAGCTGCTTGAGTCCCAATTTTGGGAGAAAGGTGGGATACAGATCAATATGATCGATCATCTATCAGCCTCCCATCAGCTCCTGTTTCTGTGCAGGAAGACTCACCTTCAAAGCAAGCAAGACTGTTGCTCCACTTTCCCAGGTCTGTTGTTTACTGTCTCCATGGCAACCCTCTTCTTCCCAGGGGTTTCTGGGAAACGTAGTCCCAAAGCCCTGAGATGCTTCCAGGTGTCAATGGGCAAAGGAAAGAGAGCTTGGAAAAGTTACTCTCTGGATTGCAACTCTCAGAGTCCCCTGATTGGGGCCTAAAAAGACTTTCCCCAGGTTTTTGCTAAAGCAAGGATATAGTGCTTGTGTATCTATGCGCCTCCAAGACACCTGTGGACTTATGGTGACTCCATGAATTTTTCACAAGGGAAATGGTTTTGCTGCCTTTGAGTCAAGATTCCTAGAAATGTTGTCAGCCGCCTTGATCTAGTTGGAGAGGCGGGATATAAATAATAATAATAATAATAATAATAATAATAATAATAATAATGTTTGTTCTCCCATCTGTTTCTTTAGTCCAGGAATTGGATTTGCACATTTTTCTCAAAGATGGTGGAAATAGACAAACATCTTATCTGGAACGGCTTCTGTCCTTCGGAGGTGAAGCCGGGGGTGTATATTAAACTTTCACAAGGATTGCAACCAGTGTTTATTAGAAGCTACAACAGAGGAGGGTAATCCCACATTTTTGCAGCTCCAGATAAAGAAAATCTGGGGTGGAGATACCAAGACTTCTCAGACTGGAACGAGAAGCAAAACCTAACCATTGCGGCTTGCTGCCTTGGACTATTGTAGATAGGAAAGCATTGCTGTTGGCTGCATCCCTTGGATGATCTTGAAGTGGCACAAGAGGAACTATAGGGAGGAACAACAAAAATTGGTCAAGCAAGGAAGGCCCCCAGCTGCGGAGAGATAATATATAAGGAACAGAAGTGGGCGAAAGAGGAAGGATTGTGTTGGTGGCCCTGCGTGGATCAAGAGGTTGTAACCTGGTCATGGTAAGTAAGCCCATTTACTTGCAAGGAAGTCCAACTGGACCCAAAGGGACTTACCTGCAGAGTAAGCTTGCACAAGACTGCATCCTTCAAAGGTTTGGGTGGGAATCCTGAGCAAGCTTTTATTCCTCCCAAATGCAGATTGTTTGGTCCTATCTTCCTGGATTAATGGCTTAGCCCTTTATATGAATTTCTTTGTTTCTGCTGAATAAGAGAAACTCCTGATTTTCCTTTCCTTTTTTGAGTTACAATAGTTGGAAAGAAGAGGTTGTATCCAGGCTTCAGATACAATGAGGACCAAGGGTATAAAAAGGACTTAATTTAGTCATGGCTAACTTGAGTCTCATTGATTTCAATGGATGCAATTATTGTATGGAGTTTATCACTCTGGGGCTAATTTTGGCATTAAAGAGACATTAAAGCGCATTTAAAACATCTTGCAAATAAAGGGAAACTGGAGGGTAATTGCACAAATGATTTTCACACCCAAATGCGCAAATAGTGATGCCAGACATGCATTGTCACTGAAATCCCGGAAGTAAAAAGATGCACATTAATGCTTTTTTTGTGATCACTTTTGTGCAACGTCGCATGAAATCCGTTTTGTGATTTTTCTGGGATATTCACAGGATAAAACTCCTGATCTCGTTCATGTGATACATTCCTATGTGTATATAAGCTCAAATGCACACGCACACTAACTTATGTCCCACTGATTTCAATGCATGCAGTTTGTGTGTTGGGCCACAACTTTCCTTCACCTCCATTCATGTTCCCCAGTGCTCTCCGTTCATGTTCACCAATGCAGCTACTGTGGCTGAATGCAAAAGCAGACCTTGGGAAGAACTGGATGGAAATGGGGGATTTCAGCAGGTGTTGCTTTGTAGTTCTGAGGCTGCCTTGTCATGCAAGACAAGGTACAGCTGCCCTGTCTCCCTTTTCTCTTTTCCCTTCCAGAAAATGACCATAGTGAGCTGGCTCCTGACTCTAGCACTCTTCCTACCTGTCCTTGCAAATTATAGTGGTAAGATTTCATCTCCTTTACTAATTTACTCTGCATTTACACACATGTGCAAAGGGGATTCCAGTGTTTTTTGAGTAGTTTTATAGTACAGATTGAGTCTCCCTTATTGGGAAGGCTTGGGACCAGACATGCTTCGGATTTCGGAATACCTTTACTTGCAGGTACATCATGGAATGCAAGTGCAAATAATGGAATGATGTACATAATGGAATACCTGTGTTTACAGGTTCATAATATACTTGTAATACACCTGTACACAATATGTCTGTAATATCCCTGTACTGTACATAATATCCCTGTACATAGTATACCTGTATTTGCAAGTATATAATGAGATACCTTGGAGAGGGGACCCAAGCCAAAACACAAAATTGATTTATGTTTCTTATTCACCTTACACACATAGCCTGATGGTAATTTGATGCACAAATGGTGTGCATGAAACAAAGTTTGTGTACACGAAATCCTCAGAAAGCAAAGGTGTCACCACATCTCAGCCAGGCATGAATAATGTTGCTGCTCTTGGGGGATATTTTGGACTTCTGCATAAGGGAGACTCAATCTGTAGTTTGGATAAGATGGCTGCAGTTCTCTCCTAAACCATTTTAAAAGGGAAGATATCTGGAGGCTTTGGAAATGTCCTGGTGAGTTTGTGGGCCACACAATAAAGTTAGGGCCACAGGTCACACTTTCCCAATGATTGCAATATATAGAACTAGGCAACCATCCTCAGCAACAGAAATTGGGATGTTAGCAAGAGCAACCTCCATCTGATGTTAAGGTTTAAGGAGGAAGCTCTCCTCTGGTGGCTCCTTTGTTCTTGGGTGGATGATGATGATGATGATGATGATGATGATGATGATGATGATGATAATAATAATAATAATAATAATAATTTATTTATTTAACCTGTGACCTTCCTTCTCTGCCCTGGATCAATGGGATGACACCGATGTCTCCTGCCTTAGGTCACCTGATGGAAAATGAGACCCCGAAAGTGGAAACGGCCCTGCGTCCCCGGAGGAACCTGGACCTTTGCTTCCCAAGCCCATGTCGTCACGAAGGAGACTGCAAGGTGGTTGACAATAACGTGACTTGTACCTGTAAGCCAGGTTTCACTGGCCCGCTTTGTAAAGGTAAGGCAGCCCTGCCTAGTAATGGCTTTCAGGTTGCCCTGTGGCTAGGATCAAAAGCCTTGAGGCTTCAGGGCCAAAATCTGAAACTCAGGCTGCAGAAATCCACACTGCAGAAATAATCGGCTCCGGTGCCACCACAAACTACCATTCCCAGAATGCCATAGCACCTAGCCATGGCAGTTACAGTTGTGTCAGACTAGATGATTTCTGCAGTGCGGACACAGCCATAGAGACATCTCCTCTTGATGGCATAAAAAGATGGTCCCTGGAGATGCCATTAAGCAAGATATCTTAAGCAGCAACTATAGGTGCTCAAAACCTGTCCTCCATTTTGAGCATGACTAAGAATTGTGAGTTTATAGTTATATGAGTGTTTTTAGCTTTTATTTTGGAAGGGCCTCTGTGGTCCCCCCCCTTGAATCAGGGACGTAGCCAAGGGGGGGGGTTCTTGGGGTCCGGACCCCCTTTCCATTAGAAAAATGAATGGTGTGTGCTGCTGCGCCACCGCACCCAAGCCCCAAAATAATGGTGGCACTTAGTCTGGACCCTCCCTTCCTAAAATCCTGGCTACGTCCCTGCTTGAATATCCTACATTGGAGAATATCTTGTCCTCCTTTGGGGCTAGGCCATCTGGTCATCCTGTTTCCATGTCAGTCGGGAAGCGAGTCGACTCCAGGTTTTATTCTTTGATTGTTTTATTACAAAAAGTGGGGTATAAATAAATTATTATTATCATCATCATTATTGTGTGTGTCGTCTCCCTCTCCAGAAATGATGGTCAAATTGCAATGCGAAGAAGAATATATGAAGATGCTGGTAAGGAAGGAGGTGTTTGAGATGCTGAAGATCCCCATGGCTTTGGTCCATCTGAAGAGGAACACTTGCAAAGTCTTTGAGCAGGACGAAGATGGAGCCAGTTTCTGGGGAGCGGTGCTGACTGGTCAGAACCATACTTCATGTGGGTCTGATATCAAGGTGAGACTCTGGCGGGACTCAGAAGATGACCTCATGAACACAAACATTGGGGTGGCTTTGAGGTCAAGATGTGGTCAAAGCTGGTGACCTCTGGTGGCTTCCTGGGTCTCATCTGCACTGCAGAAATAATGCAGTTTGACACCGCTTTAAACGCCACGGCTCAATGCTATGGAACCCTTGGATCTGTGGTTTGGTTCAGCCTTCTGTGCCGACTCTGTTTTCCAGGTCAACGGTTCGCACGTGTCCTATGCCAACGTCATTGAGTCAGACGGAGAGGATCAAGGCGTCATCACCAGAAGCATCCTCACCAAGGTCCACTTCTCCTGCATCTATGCCTACAAACGTGTGGTTGGCCTCGTCTACCCAGTCAGGGCAATGGACACGTATGTTTCTGCTTGACCACAAATATATATATATATATATATATATATATATATATGGTGGATTTCCCACCACCTCTGGAGTTCGTTTTGGGGTTTTAGCTGCTTCTGACAGTCTGGACAGATCCTGATGGAGAATTCAGAACTAGGCATTTTTTAAAGGTAATAATTGTACAAGTTGAGTCTTCTTTATCCAGTCTCTGTAGTGGTTTCCGCTTTGGACTATGACTCTGGAAACCAGATTCAAATCTCTATACTCAGCCACAGGTGGCCTTGGGCAAGACATTCTCTCTCAGCCTCTAGAGCAGAGGTTCTCAACTTTGATCCTCCAGCTGTTTTGGACTTCAACACCCAGAAGCCTTTTCCAGCATGGCCAATGATGAGGGAATCTTGGAGCTGAAGTCAAAAACATCTGGAGGACCAGAGGAAGGCAAGGGCAAACCTACTCTGAACAAATCTTGCCAAGAAAACCCCATGATAGGATTGCCTTAGGGTCACCATAAGTCAGAAACAACTTGAACCCACACAACCATAAGGATGCACCTACACTGTAGATATCACACAGTTCCACACTCTCGGCGAAAACCCCATGGTAGGGTTGCCATAAGTCAGAAATGACTTGAAGGCACCCAACAACAACTGGGAAGGGCACAATCCACCCATCTCTCTCTCTCTCGCCTCTCTCTTTTGTTGGAATGCAATCTAATTTGTTGGACTTTGAACTCAGTTTGCAACAACTGGAGTAAGCTGGGGACAAAGGGAGAGAAAGAAACTGGGGCATTTTAAAAGGAGCTGAGAAAGTGGGATGGCAGAGGATCGTCCCTGCTAAGTTGGAGAACATGACTTCCCCATAGACACACACATTCCCACCTTTGCATGAAGTGTAAGAGGGAAATGTATGTGCTATGTTTTCCTAGCCTGGTCCAGTTTGCCGTCAAGGAAGGGGACTTCACGGTGTCCATGGCACTCTATGACAGTGAGACCTACCAGCAAGCCTACCGCCAGCAGCCCCTGGTTTTGCTCATCACGGACGTCCTCTATGTCCTCCTCCAAATCGAAGGGCAGGACCAGGTGAAGTACTTCTTCCTCAGTGTGGAGGACTGCTGGGGCACGCCGACGGCTGACCCGAACCACGTGACAAAGCACCCGCTGATCATGAAGGGGTGAGAGATGGGGGCAAGCCTGGGAGCGGTGGGCATGGCTGGAACATGGCTGGCATGCCAAGATCTCAGGGACTGGCACTGTCAGGTCCTAGGTCTTCTCTGGTTCCTGGAAGGAAGGGAAGAGCCTCAGTGTGAGAGTGCTGTCTTGAAAATGTTTATTATTTGTGTCTGTGTGTTCTTTTTTCTTAGATTGAATGGCATGAGTAAAAACGTTTCTATTTAAGCAGGCATTTTAATATATAATCATGCTAGGGTGGCTTTTGGGGGGGTTAGTCATGCCTTTTAGCTTTTGTACATTTTCTTGTGCTTTTATACAGTTTTTAGATGATTTTAAATATTTTTATATTTTTATTGTAACTTTTAAAAATGTTTTTTATCGATGAGCTGCCTTGGGTCCCTTCTGGGAGAAAGATGGCATACAAATGAAAATCATCATCATCATCTCCTACTTAATGACATTGCCAGGGGTTTAATCACAGTTTTTGTCCCTGAAATCTTGGGGGATGGCACTAACCTGCCAACCCTGCCGCCTTGGCAAATGCATGGCAAAGGTGTGTTAGGATAAAGTTGGCTATTTAAGTCTGAAACGTGATATGTTTCTTTCCTTCCAGGTGCCCGCATGACAAGACGCTGACTTTCCTAAATGAGATTGGAACCAGTACGGTGGCAAAATTCAGTTTTCAGATGTTTCAGTTCAAAAGCTACTCAGAGGTATTTCTGCATTGCCAGGTTCGCCTGTGCATGCCAGATCCTCAGGTGCCCTGTGCCAAGGTAAGTTCTCTCTCTGTGTGTATATGTTTGTGTGTATGTGTGTGGGGGGGGCATAAGTGGGCAAAGTGCAGCCTTTGGGTCTCACATTTGCATTCCCAAAGACCCTCCAACAGTCCTCCAAACCCCCTCAACCTGTCAATCATTGCTTTTGGATTACAGGAATGTCCTGTCAAAAGGAAAAGCAAGAGAGAGTTGGTCAGTGGCTACCAGAAGATCGTCTCCTATGGTCCCATTCAGTTCCTGGTTCCATCAAACCTGGAAACCCGGAACGCCAAAGACCCAGAGTCCCTCTGGAGTACGTACCTGTCTCTGGGTCAGCACAACCCCACATTCAATCCATGGCAGATGATGCTTTCTGAGTTTCTGCCATGGCCCCCAGGGTTTTTTGAGGCAGTTGCATCATCTTCTCTTTCTCTTTTTCAGGGCTGCAGCTGTGGATCCCAGGTGCAATGGTTTCTGCAGGCATCGCTGCGGTCTTTGTCTTGATTGCTGTTGCAAAAGCCATGAAGAAATGAGCAACGTTGTCAACGGCGGGGTCTGAAATAAATCTCGATTGCAAACCATGGCGGGGCAGGGATGTGCCTTACTCTACTACAGGAGGGTCCCTGGCTCACAAGGATGCTTGGGCCTGGTCCTGTGTTGATGTGGTAGGAGAAGCTCTGTAACATGCCTGTAATATTCACATATCAAGTAAAAAAGGGCCTAGTTTCTACAAGCAAAGATTTTGTCCAACTGCTCCTGAGGGGGAACGCACATGTGCCTAAGAAACCAAAAAGTCAGTCGCTTAAAAAACAGACCACTCAACTCACCCCTTGCTTTATACATGCATAAACAACTACGACTTCCTCCTTCCAGTTACACTCCTTGCAACAAGCATGGTTAGAAAATTCTAGGTTAGTCTTTCTGAAGATGGCTTGCCACACTCCAACTGTGTACAGTGAGCCCTTGGTATGGGTTTGGGTCCAGGACACACACATACCCCTGATGGATACCAAAATCCATGGATGCCCAAGTCATAGAATAATACAGTTGGAAGAGACCCCAAGGGACCTGATCCAGTCCAACCCCATTCTGCCATGCAGGAACTCTCAATCAAAGCATTCCCATTGACAGATGGCCATCCAGCCTCTGTTTAAAGACCGCCAAAGAAGGAGACTCCAACACTCTATATATTCCACTATCAAACATCCCTTACTATCAGGATGTTCCTACTAATGTTGAGGTGGAATCTCTTTTCCTGTAGCTTACATCCATTGCTCTGGGTTCTAGTCTCTGGAGCAGCAGAAAACAAGCTTGTTCTCTCCTCAATATGACACCCCTTCAAATATTTAAAGAACTATTATCATATCACCTCTTAACCTTTTCTTCTCCAGGCTCAACATCCCCAGTTCCCTAAGTTTCTTCTCATAAGGCATGGTTTCCAGACCCTTCAACATTTTAGTTGTAAACCACTTAGACACTACTTAGGCGGTATGAAGCGGTATATAAATGAAGCTTGTTTTGTTTTTAGTTGTCCTCCTTTGGACAGGCTCCAGTTTCTCAAAATCCTACACATCCTGTGTACAATGGCATAGATAGTTAAATGGTGCCCCTTGTATCAAATGGCAAAATCAAGGTTTGCTTCGGGGGAGTTGTTGGTTTGTTTTTTGGAATATTATCCAAGCCATGGATGGTTGGATCTGTGGAGAAAGACGGACAACTTTATTTGGTCAGTCCCCTTGCTGCATCCTGTTCTGTTGCCAGATGGCATCTTTGCACGCAGGCAGAAGATACATGTGCAAGCGAAAGGTATCAAGAGAACCAGTGTGGTATATTGGAGAACATGGCTAGGTAAGCCAGTGTGGTGTAGTGGTTGGACTAAGACTCTCGAGATCAGGTTTCGAATTTTTACACATATGTATCAACATTTAATTAGCTTCACTTTCCTGCTCAAATTCACATCTATTAGCCTTCTGTCTGCCAAAAAATGTGCAGCCATCCGAATCCATGTAAAGCAGATGGACAGCTACACATTCGATAATACATAATCCTTATGGATACTTCATGGTTAAAACTTTCTGTGAAGTTTACCCCGAACTCCTCTGAATCACGTGTGGCACGTATTTGAATAGAAAGAGGAGTATTGTGTAGACAAGATCTAAAACACATTGTTCTAACCAGATAAAGTGAAAGGGAAGGGTCTTGGGAAACATTAACGTCAGTCCAATGCACATGAAATTTAATCCTCACAAGTTTTGTGAGCTGTATTTTCTTGGGATGTGTCAATGCTGCATTGCCTCTCCCTACTGAACGGAATGAATATTTTTCTTCAGTACTTTCTGCCCCAGATGAAAAGGGCTTCATTGTTCTTTCAGTTATGCCCAGGAGGAAAGCGGAAGCCTGGACAGATGGCTGGAACATGTGCTCAAAGGTGGGGCAGATCTGGCACCAGGGTGGCACTGAATTAACCTTGTACCAACCTTCAAGGATCGACATTTGGTGGGACACAGAATCCTAGCTTTGGGTTTTCAATGACGGAAAGCCCATCTTTTAAATAAATTCCAAAAGCACCTGCAAAAGGTGTCACTAACAAGACTGATAGTTTTAATAAAGGCATTTCAAACTTTAAAGTATTCTCACCAACTTTGTACACCATATATCTTCTTTAAAAAAAAATATTTACATTTAAAAAAAGTGAGAGATGCCATGAGATTGTTATTCAAGGGTGAAAATGTCCGCACCCTGCTATTCGTTTCCCCACTCCATGGTCCAAATATAGGCAATAGTACATATAAACATTGCGGCATTTGTTGTGTTGAGTGTCCAAGGAACTTGCAAGGGTTCCCAGCATAGGTTCATATGCTGGTGCTGTTGGACTGTAGCTTTATGCTGTTAGACGTCGAACACTGCATAGAGGAAGTTTTGCGGGATTGCAGCATTTTTGCCAAATACCAAAGGAAGATAAGGAAGCCTATGGCGAGAGGAGAGAGAGATATTAAGGTTAGCAACAACTGGAGAAAACTGAGGAACCAGGCAAGAGAATTACAATGTTTCAGGACTTTTCCTCTTCTACATCACTCCACTTCCAAAGCCCAAAACTCCATGGAGGTATGCAAAATGCCATAGGTTTGATCCCTGGTTCTCCAGGTAGGGCTACAAGTAAAGTTATCCTGTTTGCAACTCTGGAGAAATGCTGTTACTACTACTACTACTACTTATTATTATTATTATTATTATTATTATTATTATCCCGCTTCTCCAGACAGATCGAAGTGGCTAACAATAAAAGCATCTGTAAAATATAATAAAATATAATAATATCATAATTGTATCCCAGACTCTCCCAAACCCTCCCTCCCACAATAAAATACAATTAAATTATTAAAAAAATATTAAAACAATTATTAAAATAGGGCAGAGGCAGTTGGAGCAGTTGTTAAACAATTGATTTAATGAATAGAAGGTTGCTGGAACGTTAATCTCGAAAGGCCAGATTATTAGACAGGATCTGAGCTAAACGAAAGAGCAATCCGACCTAAGGCTTGCGCAATTGTTGTTGTGCCTTCAAGTAGTATCTGTCTTATGGCAACTCTAGGCCAAACTTAATCCTGATGTTCTTTTGGTCAGGTTTCTCCAGTTTTCACTCTAGCAATCTTAGGCAAATGTTTCTCCTGCAGCAATGTTCTCTCCCCATAACCTCTTCTTCTTGTTGTGTGCCTTCACGCCTTTTCTAACTTACGATGACACTATAGCAAAATTTCCTTGGCCAGATTTCTTCAGAGGTTTGCCATGGCCTTCCTCTGAGACTGAAAAGTGTGACTTGCCCAAACGCCCAGTGGGTTTCATGGCCAAGAAGGGATTCCAATCCTGGTCTCCTGGAGACCAGTCCCAAATCTCACACCGTTACTCCATGCTGGCTCTATGATATGATATATAATGTATGTATATACCATTGCCCCATTGATGTGGCAACCACCAGATGGCACTGGCTCCAGGGTTCCCATCCGTGTGAATTGCAAATGCAGAGGAGAAGAGAAAATGGCAAACCCAGAAGGGAGGAGAGCAGCGGAGGGAACCAGTCCTGGCTCACTCACCTTGGAAAGAGTTAATGATGGTGAAGAGGTAGATGGCCACCAACTTGAAGGTCCCGGAGGAGAAGGCAAAGAAGGCCAGGCCCCAGGGGATGCCCAGCACACAACTCAGCCCCACAAGCATCACCGCATACTCCCACTGGTGTTCCCGGTGCCTCAGCCTGAGGATCTCTCGCACCATTGCAGCCAGCATGATGGTGTTGAAGAAGAGCACCAGGCTCAAGAACCCCAAGTTCAAGAAGTTGTTGATCTCCTTCTTTGTGATCCAGCAACTGGAAAAGAAGGGGAAGGGTGGAAAGATGTCAGAACTTGGCTGCCTTTTGGCCACCCCTAAACTGTGGAATGACCTGCCAGGGGAGATTGGACAGCGGAATATACGATGCTCCCTATGAATGCAACCTAGAGAGGTGGTTGTTGTTATATCCCCAAGAGCTTACATGGTTGCATTGGCAGGTCTCTTGAAGGAATCGTAGACTTCCAAGGAGAATGGCCCATAATATGATTGATCAATCAAAAAGATCAGAGATACAATGACCATGGGAAGTCCTGTAAGCAGAGAACAGAACAAAGTTAATCCTTCTGCCTTACCTCATTCTTTGTGGTCCTCCGAGCCCAGCCTGCGCATGCATTGGTTTTATTTTTAAGTGTTTATGGGTCACTTAACCACTACATGTTCAGTCTCTCCCTTACCTGGAATTTCAAAATCCAAAATATTCCAAAAGCCAAAACATTTTTCATGGGTGGCAGAGACAGTGGCACCTTTGCTTTCTGATGGGCCTGCGCACCCAAACTTTGTTTCTTGCACACAATTATTAAAAGTGCTGTACAAAATTACTTTCAGGCTACGTGTACAAGGTGCAGATGAAATGTTAATGAATTTTGTGTATAGCCATCTCAAAGATATCTCATTTATGCATCTGAGGAAGTAGACTTAAGTCTACAAAAGCTCATGCTGCCAACTTCTTTCCTTTGGTTAGTCTTAAAGGTGCTACAAGATCTCTCTACATATCTCACTTGTGTGTGTGTGTGTGTGTGTGTGTGTGTGTGTGTGTGTGTGTACACTGTATGTATGTATGTGTATACACACACACCCCTTGGAGTCTCCATCTTTGGAGGTCTTTAAACAGAGGCTACAGGGCCATCTGTCGTCAGTGCTTTGATTGTGAGTTCCTGCATGGAAGAATGGGGTTGGACTGGATGTTTATGGCTTTTGGAATATTTGTATTTGTGTGTACACACACACACACACACACACACACAAATACAGGTATTCCAAAAGCCATAAAAATCTGAAATCCCAAACACTTCAGGCCCCAAGCATTTCATATGGGGGAGACTCAACCTCTATTGACTGAGATCTTGTAGGTTAAAGTGTAGAGTAACTACACTTTGGAGATTTAGAGGCTTGCACAGCAAAAAGGAACTTTTCCCTAGCTCTGGGCTTTGTAGTAATCCATTCGCACAAAGCACCAGCTACATTTACTATCTCTGTGTAGGATATTTTCTCTCCTAGTCCAGGTTTGTAAAGGACTGGGCACCACAGAGCATTACATTGCATGGGCGGCATCCAGTTTGTGCCCAACTGACCCCATGCCACCCGAGGCACTCACCCCAGCCCACCAGGCATAGCTTGAGGAGAAAGTGCTTGACGTAGGAGTTGAAGACCTCAATCACCAGCCGGTAGAGGCAGTAGCCCTCGATGCCCATCCAGGTCAAGCACGCAAGGACGCCAAAGTGCAAGAA